>NW_010322657.1:113222-118295 GCF_000700745.2 Antrostomus carolinensis
CCCCCCCCCCCCGAAGTTGGAATTAATTTTTATTGTTTATTTACATCACATCTATTCTACAGTAAAACATTCATACTGTGAAGTTGGTTTCTTCTGTTTTTTTAAAAAGCATTCCTAATAGGTATAATGAATAATTAAGAATCAGACACCACTGTTTCTCCTAAGACAATTTCAACTGTACTTCAGTTGCTGTGAATGTGTTGTTTCCTCAGCCACACTTGGTTAAATAATTCTATTGACAGACAGGGTCCAATTAAGCAAAAGCCCTTAAGATGCATTGACCTGTTTGAGGAATTGTGCAGCGTCCCCCACTGCAGTCACCGAGGTGATTTTAGGCTGTCGCTAAGATTTTAGGCTGTGTGATTTGTTTGACGCAGACGAGACTGTAGTTGTGTGAGTGAAATTATGCAAGAATAAATCAATTTTTTTTTACAAGTTTGACTGCGTACTGTGACATTCTTGAGAAGTGCTAAAGAGCAGCGACATGGTGTCAGACATATAAATAAATCTTCAGCTTAGTATTGTTGACAAAACATAGGTGTATAAGCGACGTGACAGCCTCAGCAGCAGGGAAATAACTTACCAGCATTTAATGTCACACTACTTTACTTTTCATCTCTGTAATGCACTGTTGCAATTTTTTTTCATATTTGAAAAGTTGAGAGTTGACCGAATCTGTAATAAAACAGTAAAAATAAATTATCAAAAAAATAACAATTAAACCACCCACTGCATAAAACCTAACGAGACAGTTGCTCAGTGGGCAGGTGCCATTAGTTTGTGGGCATTGCTGCATTACACAGGCCCTGCTCTGTGGCCAGGAACACCAGCCCCAACTTGCCTGACAGTGGCAGTGGCTCTGCTGCCCGAGACTATAGGAAGCCCCATGCTGGTCTCTCCCCTAGTTTTTGTTAATAATTACTGAATTTGGCCAGCTGCCCTGAGGGCAATACCCACGGTATCTCATGACGCAGCGGGTCCCTTTGTCTGTCTCAGCACCCGCTAACCAAAGCCTGCACAGAAAGGATGTGTTCCATCTTTCGCAGCTGTTTTGGGGCTGGGTTGGCACATTAGGACAGTGCTGCACCCCGAGGGTTTGTGGATCACAGCTGCTGCAGCAGTGGGTGCAATGGGACACCTCAGGAAGTGTCCCATTGCACCAGCTGTTTGGGGCACTGCTGCACAGTGCTGAGCTCTTGAAAGCTCCATCGCCTCAGGTGCAGCCTGATGAACCTCTCTGCTGCTACAGAGCAGCACCAGGAGTGGAAAGCTGGGTGTGGGAGGCCACTTTGGGCCACCCACTGCCCCATGGCCTGCTCAGCCTGCCCCTCTGCCAGGGCTACAGGCCTCCAGCAGCCCCTCTGCCCTGCCTGAGCCTCCTGGGGAGACCCCAGTGCCACCCACCCTCGTCACTGACCCTGCAAGCTTCAGCGCTCCCTCCCCTTCTCCAGCACAAGCCCCACGGCCTCTAGCACCAGCACTCGATTCTACCTCAGGGCATTTTCCTTCCCAGTCCTCTCCTGCCCCTGGGAGGGCTGAGGAGAAGCTCATGTACTTACCCTCCACCCTCTCCAGGGAGGCAGCCCCGGCAGGAAAGTGAAGCACCAGAGAAAGCCCAGGGCTATACAGTCTCTCCCCTGCAGGGACTACTTAAAAATGTGCTTTTAAAAAAAAAAAAATGTGGCTGGTCAACAGGTTTCAATCATAATGCAATGAAGGAAGCTAGGACCATCAGTTCAACACTCCACCCTGCAAGACTGGTATCTATCCAAAATTAAGCCAAACATCAGTTCTTGACCAAGGACCAACAGCAAGAGCAGGTATCGCACACTCCTCCACAAGCCTGTTGGAGAATGAATGGAAAACAGCCACAGCACAACAAGAGAGAAACCGGGTACTTGGAAATTTGTGTGCAAAGGTTAACGGGGAGCACACACAGCCTGTCATGGGAACACTGCCCTAGTGCTCGCCAGCTGCAAACCCCTGTCCTGTCCCAAACATTTCTGTTTGCAGTTTTAACTTACAAACACCTCAGCCCCTCACTAGTAAGCTTTTAAAGGGTAATTTTAGTTTAAGGCCTATACAAAACTCTCTCCAGTGATACAGACACGGAAGTAAACTGGGCCCTATATAGCCTTTGCTGCTGAGAATGCACCGTGACACGACTGTCTAACAGCCACTGTCACGCTTACGAAAGAGCCTCCCAGTCGCAGTCCCAGTGTTTGTGCCCTTCACACACAGAAACAGCACACGCAGCAGCAGGTCTGTTGTTCCGCCCTCTTGACAACACCCGGCGCAAAAGTTTTCTCCAGAGACTGACAGAACCTCAGCATCAGTGACCTCATTTATCAGCTCCTACAGAATTATTCTCCATTTCCTTCAGAGAAATGTTCACCTGCATTCAGGGTGAGCCAAATTTTCAAGCTGTGTCATGCAAAGTTCCACGAGAACTAAGCGAAACTCACTGCAGCTTCATCACCTTCCTCCCGCAGTGCTGTGTTTCTGAATCAAAATAACTTTACACCAGCTATTCAAGAAGACATAATTTTATTGTTCCATCTGACAGGTTTCACTGTGAATGACAAGGAGGGCTTGCTAGACAGTCTCTCTCATGATTTTGGTGAGTTTCTGGATCTTTGACCTTGTTGACATGTCCACGTACTTCTCCCCAATATTGACAATCATGCCACCAAGGATTGATGGATCAGTCTAAAGAAGAAATATTAAACAGAAACTTTATTAGCAAAAATCTATTAGCCTAGTAGAAAATGTTTACATTAGTAAAAAAAGAAAAAAGCTTTTAAGTGCCTTTTTTGAGATAACTTGACAGCCACTGTATTCCAAAGTTAAGATTTTAATAATTAAAAGTATCAGATCTACAAGAAAGCACCGAACTATGTAATACAGCAACTGGCTTCAGTAAAATGTTGTTTGTTTGGTTGTTTTTTTTTAAGATCAGAGAGACAGAAGCCCAGCTTAACATGAACTTGATGAAATTTATTTACAAATCAAAAATCCAGACCTTGGTCTCCAGCTTCAAGACCTCTCCCTTAGCCAAGAATCCATTCAGAGCACTTTTTAGCTCAGTCACGCTGGCATCATCCAAGGGCTGGAAAATATGAACAGAAGGAAAACAACAGATATAAGAATATACAAATGATATAACAAGAATCGAGATTTTCTATTCAGATTCTTCTAAAGACAGAGAGTTCCACCAGGAAGGCAGATTAAGCAGCCTTCTTGAACAGGAATAACCAAAGGACAGTACAGAAACAGCAGTCACTTTGTATCCTCCTAATTCCACAAAACATTGTGTTATTTGTGCAGATATTCCAGCGATAGTTTGATGGTGACTTCTTCAGACAGCACACATCAGGGATCCAGACTTGCCAAAGCAAGCACTTGATGGGAAATCTTGAGATCTGCCCCACAGCAGTGTTCGGGCTGTACAGGGAAAGATTAACTTTGCTGCTTCTAACAATTAAGAGTGTCAGCTTGAGAAGAAACATGGTTTCATGCAAAAGCACTGGGCAGTGACCGAGGGCAGTGGCAGTGAGCTCCCAGCCCGGCTGCACGCTTGCAGAACGCTCCTGGGTAAGTACACCTCTCTCCATCACCACAGAAGAACTCTGCATCCCTGTGGGAGACACACTGTGAATTTGTCCTTGCTTTCCCCTCCGAGAGCATTGACACAGAAACAAAAGGGTCATCACCAAAGAGTAGCGGCTTTGTGTTACTGGCAATTTAAATAATTTCTATTTAATAGCTAACAGTTTGAGAGCCAAAAGAAACTAACAACAACAAACAGCAGGAAACTAACTTTACATTTGTGGAAAGGTTGGCGTAGGCTTGTGAGTTCACATGTCCCTGAAGGCTGACAATCTGTGCTCGTGGCCTACAGGGAGCCAGTTAATCTGAAGTGGATCAGTCTCTTTTTATTTAGCACCACAGGCATTCCCAGTCCTGTCAGGCATCTGTCTCGCTCTGGCTAGTAGCTCATCTGTTAGTTCTGACCTGATCTGTACAATCCTGACGTCAGAAATAAGAACAAGGATAGTTGTGTCTACAGACCAGGCTGACTTTTATCAGCCACTGTGTTCACAAATAGGAAGGAAAGATGTTACCTGTTAAACTGAAATGAGAAAAACAGATTTAATTTTTGAACAATAATTGTTGGATATCAAAAAACCATTTGCAGAAAGACTTTCATCTTGGTAAAAGTGAAATATTTCCTCACTACCCATATAGCAAATACTTAAAGTACAGAGAGTAAAATGAAGCTAAAGAAGCTTCCCTTTTATACCGCTACCTGTCAAGTTCGCTCTAGAGCTTCCCAACTCACCTGCGCAGTTACAACGGTGCAGAGCACTTCTCCTCGGTATGCACTCATGATCTTCCCAAACGCAGACACAATGTCTGGAGTGTAGCGCAAGCGACCGTTTTCAGCCAGTAAATCTGGAAGAGGCAGATGCATTGAAAGGGTTTAAAGCCCCCACTAGAAGCAGATTTGGTAAGCTACCAGTAAAAACAAGTATCTTCAGAGGTTTTTCAGAATTCAAACGGTTACTCACTCATCAGGTTGACAGTAATAGGTGACATCTTCTCTTTTGCTAAGGCATCGTTCACAGCCTTTTGTTTAACTGCGCTCTTAGTATGAGGGTTCAAAACAACACTGGATAGCTTGGGGTCCTTCAACAGAGTCTAAGAGGATAAATAAACACCATGGTAAAGACCAGGCATTACAAGGCCTAACCAGACCACCCAAAGCAGGAAACACGGTCATGATTAAGGGAGTGGAGCATCTCCCTTATGAGGAAAGGCTGAGGGAGCTGGGGCTCTTTAGCTTGGAGAAGACTGAGAGGTGACCTCATTAATGTTTATAAATATGTTAAGGGTGAATGTCATGAGGATGGAGCCAGGCTCTTCTCAGTGATGCCCAATGACAGGACAAGGGGCAATGGGTGTAAGCTGGAACACAGGAGGTTCCACTTAAACTTGAGAAGAAACTTCTTTAGGTGAGGGTGACAGAGCACTGGAACAGGCTGCCCAGGGAGGTTGTGGAGTCTCCTTCTC
>NW_010322657.1:118382-118588 GCF_000700745.2 Antrostomus carolinensis
GGATGGGACGGGATGATCTTTCGAGGTCCCTTCCAATCCCTGACATTCTGTGATTCCTTGACTAAGGAGGAACAGGTCTGAAGCTGATGGGGAGTGACATGGCAGCTCCGAGTGCCGCTCATTTACAGTGCGTTTCCGTTGGAGCTGATGCTCCCCCCGTATCACTTCCAAGCAAGGAAACCCCGGGGCGGCTGTAAGCAGGCGGC
>NW_010322658.1:0-363 GCF_000700745.2 Antrostomus carolinensis
TAAGGGCAGTTAATGGCAGAACAAGGGGGAACAGCTTTAAGCTGAAAGAGGGCTATGGCATTGAGAGACTCTGGGGTCTCAATTCAGTCACACTTCCGCTCAGTCTCGGCTTTTCTGCTCCAGTGTGGAGTCCTCCATAGCCTATCCATGGGTATCTGCTCTGCTGTTGAACCTCCACCAGCTGCAGGGGACCTCCTTTGCCTTCTCCTGTTCCATGAGGTTTTCTGTATGAAAATCGGGCAATTTCCCTTTGCAAGGCTGACCTTAGACAGTGAAAAACACCTGTTACTTGCTGGAACTACGAAACTTTAGTTACTAAACAAAATCTTAATCAGAAGCCCTGCTGTCAAGGTTGTGGTGGTT
>NW_010322658.1:399-3468 GCF_000700745.2 Antrostomus carolinensis
ACTAACAGCTCATACGAGCTCAGCTGCACTTACCGAGTTTTTTGGTTGAAAAAAAAAAAAAAATCCATAAACATTAGTCTCCTGCCCCAAGAAAAAGAAACCTTTTTTCAATGCTAGTCTGAGTCTCTGAGGACATTTTACCTGTCTTCCTCTTTGAGAAGGATTTCTCCAACCACCTATCATATATTCAGAAATAAAGTATGCATACTTCCTTGCCAGAGAAAAAAATCTTGATATACTTCCTACTCTTCTGTGTATGCCAGAATTGTCCAAGGTACTTAACTTTACAGCAGTTGTTGATATCTTTCAGAAAGAAATACAGTCCTGATTTACACCTGGATCATGTGAAACATCTTAGTTTCTTCCACAGTAACATGTGTTGCCAGCCAGAAGCAGAAATTATTACAAATGTGTTAAATCACTTTGTATTGTGTTACAGCTGCCTTGCCTTTTAATGAGAAGCCTGTAGTCTTAGTATAACATTAAAATACAATTACTAAAACCAGAAGGACCAAAAAAGGCATATCAAGCAGCCAGCCCTTTGGTATGATAATTGCTACCTCCAGCCCCCATGAGAGCTGATGCTGAAGCTTCATTTCTGTATGACTGTTGCATGAAAAGGCAAGGCAATTTGGCAGGAAACAAACCCCCTTGTGTTCCATCTCACTGTCAGATATTAGAGGAACTGGGGGCAGCTGAGCTTAGATCTTGAGTGATGCCCAATTGAGCATTATGGGTCCAACAACAGGGGATTCACTCAATAGTGTGCTGCACTCCCGGACCCACAACTTATGGACTCTCATGGCTAAACCTGCAGAATTTAGTAGTGTCCTGCTGGGCACGGGGTGGTTGGTGTGGCTGGTTACGGACAGACACAGTTCAACGCAGCACTGCAAGTCTGGACACACCAATGCCAGATTCACTCGATAGTGCCCTGCACATGCCATCCAGTCACCATCTATGGACTCCCACGGCCTCATCAGGCAGCAGCCCAGTAAGATATAGTGCAGCAAGTCTGTAAGCGAATAAAAGCACTTTAATAAAACAACGGGAATAATACAGATTTGTGTGGCCTGCTGGTGATGATCTGCAGAAGTATATACAAGCATTCATGTTATAAATTACTGAAAAGCATTAAGTTAAAAAAGCAATTCTATAGAGATCTCTAAGTCTCCGAGAAAGTCCTCGGGCTAATATAAATCTTCCCCAAAGGCGTCCCTATGGCGGGGGGAAGAGAGGTTCAGCTCATCGACTGATCCCAGAGGTCAGGGGTCTGCGATGATATCTTCCCTGACTTGTCCATGATGGTATTTTCCCTAACTTCCCCCTTTCTTTGGGCTACTTCTATATTATTTTTTACCTGCAAGGTGGAGTTTGAGTGACTCTAGTCATACCTTTACCATGATTGGCAAAAGACACTTCCATTTCCCTTTTAAGGTAGAAGTTACCAAAATTTAGAGCGTATGCTCAGTGGGGGATCGCGGGGGAGGTGGTCAGTGAGCCGGAGGTATGTTTTGTGTAGTTATAATTCAAGGTTCATGCAAGGGAGGTATTTGTCTAAGGGGTGGCAGGTGGTTGGTCCAGGGTCATAAACAGATAGTATATCCCCCTCTTGGTGCCAGAGGTCTCCGTAAATACAGGGGTTAGCGAAGAAATCTCCAATCTTTCCCATCCCCCATATTGACATGCAGATGAGGCTCTACAGGAGACAACCTTGGAGTGATTCTTCACATAGCAGTTGTATTTTTCCCCTGGGATCCTCTTTGACATTATACCTTTCCCTAGTGTGGGAACAAGGCCATTTTCTGATTTTAAAGTTACCTCCAGTAATTATTCCACAATAACTGAAAGAGAAAACCCTACTGCACTGAACTCTGCCCTTCAATAAGGCTGGCTGCACAGTCATGCTCCAGTTTTCTCTTGCTCATTTCATGTATGAAGAACTTACAGTTAAAATGAATAATTAAAGTGAAACTTCATTTGGTATTAATCTAGGCATTGCTCTTGAAGAGTGAGGTCATTAGTTGCTTTCAGATTATGGAAAGTTATAATTTACCTGGGATTTTTGGATTTCAGAAGAACTGAGACGTGCTTCCATGCAGTGTGGATGGAATTTGCTTTTGGGTGAAAAGAAACTGCTTTAAAAATCAAGTTCTGCTCCAGTACCAGCTTTTCCCAGATGATGTCACTCTGGCAATGAATTCAAGCACACCAGATAGATACATAGAAAAGCAGCCCTCTTTGTAAAATCTAATGATGCTCCTGAAGGGAGATGATGCTATCCTGGGCGGTAGGAAGGAGGTGTATGGCAGAGCTGAAGGCTCAGCATAGGCACCAGCGGTCAGCTGAGCCCTGCAGTGTCGCTCGGCCGCTGCGGCTCAGCCAGCAGAAATGGTGTGAGGCATGTCCAAGGTGATGGAACCACTGACCATGGCCACCTGCTGCCCTCATTGGCCCTCTGGCTCACGGGGATGGGGGTGGCTGAAGAACGTCACCCAGCAGCCTCGTAGCCCATGTCATTCCTGCAAGAAATAGAAGGGTTAGTGTGTGATTGCTATGGCAATTTGGCAGCTCAGTAGGGGAAGTTTTTTGTCGTCCGGATCTCAGGAGAGTCATCAGGCACTCATATCCCCAGTACACTATTGCCAGCCAAGAAACATGTGAATAATGCTGTCAAGGGTGTTGTCAATTTAGTTTTATAAATCTGGCAAAGAGGTAACGATGAATATGCTCCAAGGCTTTGCGTGTAACTTGGTCACTTTTCACATCAGAACAAAACCCAGAAAAATCTAAGAAGATAACATGCAAATGCACAAAGGAGCATCCAAAAAAAAAAAACCCAGTCAAAAAGATTTATAATAAAAGCCAAAAGCAAGGAAGTAATTAAAAATGGGTGGGCTTAGCACATGAGGTAAGCATAACACAACAGAAGATTGCCAAGGAATGGCTAGTAGCAGGATGTTAAAAAATGGGGAAAAGCCCTCTTTCATTTTCCCTAACTGTTGTCAAACTCCCTCTTACATTACCAAAAAAGACCATTTGTCCCGATCCGATGTCGGGATCATTTAA
>NW_010322659.1:0-338 GCF_000700745.2 Antrostomus carolinensis
AAAAATAGATTTATACAGCATGAACAAAAATATGATTTGAAGCTTTTCTATATCTTTATAGATATGTAGATGGCAATCTCATCCCCTATTGTGAAATGCTTTGGGCTCACCCCATTCAGATGCTCTCATAACTACACATCTTTTTTAAAGAAATGAGATTAACACAGTTGTAAGAGTATTCTTAGATATATCACCTTTGGGAGCTTCAGAATCTACAATTTTGCTAATGCTAAGTACATTGCATATGCTGTCCTTATGGGTGTTCCTGTTTTTTTTGAGGGGGAAATTTTGAACTTCATGGTATTTCTTATTTGCTATTATTGCTTATTCTGCAATTT
>NW_010322659.1:527-15653 GCF_000700745.2 Antrostomus carolinensis
CAAGGTGTATCCAGTACTAAGCAGGTCTATATGAAATAGAAAAATTGTAAATAGCACTATAAAAATAATCTTCTATTTAACTTTTTTTTTAAAAAAAGTTATGTAAATAATGGAAGACTAGTCATAGAAAAATTGTAAATAGCATTATAAAAATAATCTTCTATTTAACTTTAAAAAAAAAAAAAAAAGTTATGTAAATAATGGAAGACTAGTTTTGTGTATTATACTTAAGCTTAAAAAAAATGACATGAATGCAGGGAATTTTAAGGGAATACTTTCTTTCAATGCCAAGAATATAAATTCATGGTATACAGTAGCAAATGACTATATGACAGCAATATAATATTAATAGCCAGCACCTTCAATTAGAAGATTTTTTTTTTGTAAAGGTCTTAGGATCCAACTTTGCACCAGTCATTAAAGCCTAGTGGGACAGATTAACCTCCCATTCAGATCTTGAGAATTAAAGGTACCATTCTTGATTTAGAGTAGATTTCTCTTGCTTACTCTGGCAGAGTAAATGCACTAGGGAACTCACTGCAGAAGATATGTAAACATTTTCCTGTGCTGCAAAGGAAGTATTAGTAAATTTATTTATCTCTTTAACAGGAACTTTCTGTGTTTTGAGACCTGGAGAGAATTTGTCTGGTAGCTGAAAGGCTGAACAGAGGCAATGGTAAGTGTTTCAAAATTACTTATAATGGAAAACCTGTAACTTAGAAACCCTCTAATTTTCAATTTTGTTTTGTTTTGTTTTTTTTTAAATTAAGAAACTCATGATCTTTTTAAAAGAATGTGTGGAGGGACAGGAAGGTGATGGGTAAATTACTGACAGTAAGTCTGATACAGGCAATCTTTTACTGAATTCAGAAAATATTTTAGTTTTATGGACATTGTATTAGGCTTTACTACTTATGCTATACAATAGTATGTATGTACACATAGGTGCTTTCTAAGGATGATCATAAATTACTTTTTTATGAAGGAAATATCAAGCTACTTGGGTCTTTGTACAAAATAATGGATTACTATTTCACAATTGCAAGAATTGAGATGATTAAAAGTTTAGTTGTGATCACATTGACTACTCACACGAGGCACTTTGTTAAATAGCCTACACCTAGTCTTATTAATTTGATATAAAGACTGGATTATTATAACTATATTACCTGTAGATAAGAAAGTCTTCAGATGCTCTTCTTGCAGTGGCAACAGCCACCTTTCCATCAGGTGGACCTGACACCTTGGAAAGTCTCAACTAGAATAAGTTCTCAAAAAAATAATGACTGGCATTCCTTCCTTCCTTCTTTCTCATCTAGAACTCCCAGTTGAAGAAGACAGGAGCACTAGGCTATCATATTCTTGTTACAGAAGAGATAACTAAGAGTGACAGTCTTCTTTTGATCTCTAGGAAGTGAGAAAATAGATGCTGCTATCTCACTGTTGCTTCTGTAATGGTTCTGTTAGTGTTGACTTTGTAACAAGGGATCAAGGAGATGCTTCTGGTTTTGCTTTACCCTGTTGCAGCATCCTGTTGCTGACTGTTTTGCAAAGATCAGGGTCAGGTGATTTCTGTGCATTGCCACCGATGGTCTAATTGACAGACATGATCTCTGTTCTACATCCTCCATCTGTTGCTCAGTGAATTGAGGTTGCTAGATGTCTGTCTGTACTCTGAACCTTAGATATCTTCATCACCCTAGCACTTTTTTTTTTGTATTAGTTTTGTGCTTTTGCATGGTTTACGTATAAAATCTCTGATGCTTTTGCACTTCAACAGTCATAAAACAATGTCACAATAATTTTTTTAAAAAAATCTCTACTTGATGAATGCTGATTTAAGCGTACTTTAACAATTTTCATAAACCGCTAGCATGCTGATTTGGTGTATCAGGTTACTGATATATTCAAAGCACACAGAAGAGGAAGTGGAGGTGAGGGGAGTAAAGTATTTTGTCTTGTAACCCGGCATGAAAGGCATAAATTGTCTGTTACTCTGAGTGAGCTACTGACATGGTTGGTCACTGAAAACTGAGCCCGAATCCAAATAATAGAGGCACTGACTTTGAAAAGACCTAAGCATGCAAATAACTTTCATCTCATAAATACTCCTATTGATTTTGATGAGACTGTAGAAGTTCATAAAGTCCTGTGTGTGCATAAGCTTTAGGATCCAAGCCCAAGGCCAGAGGTGATCTCATTATTTTAGTGTTTGGGATTCAGTAAGACGACAAAAAACATCTCACAATTCAGTTCACGTTTAGCAAAGGCATTTTCTTTTTATTACTTTTTCATTCCAGGTCCAGCATTTCAGGTTTAGTACAGATAGACTGAGAACTGGAAAAGGTCAGAATTTCATCTTTGGCAGAGAAATATGTCACAAAGAAAGACAAAGCAGCTCTTAGCCATATCAATACAAATATGCAAATGATGATTGTGTCAGAAAATATTAGTTGTGCACTACCTAAAGAATTGATAATAACTTTGTGATCAGTGGTGCAGAATCTAGCTGGAGGCCTGTAACTAGTGCTGTTTCCAAGGGGTTGGTACTGGGTCTGGTCTTGTTTGACATCTTCATCAATAACCTGGATGTAGCGATACAGTCTGCCCTCAGCAAGTTTGCTGATGATACAAAGCTGGGAGGAGTGGCTGACACACCAGAAGGCTGTGCTGCCATCCAGAGAGACCTAGACACGCGGGAGAGTTGGGCGGAAAGGAACCTGATGAGGTTCAACAAGGGCAAGTGCAGAGTCCTTCACCTGGAGAGGAATAACTGCATGCACCAGTAAAGGTTGGAGGCTGACCTGCTAGAGAGGAGCTCTGAGGAAAAGGACCTGGGTGTGCTGGTGCATGAGCCAGCAGTGGGCCCTGAGGGCCAGGAAGGCCAACAGTATCCTGGGGTGCAGTAAAAAGAGTGTGGCCAGCAGGTCGAGGGAGGTTCTCCTCCCACTCTACTCTGCCCTGCTGAGGCCACATCTGGAATACTGTGTCCAGTTCTGGGCTCCCCAGTTCAAGAAAGACAGGGAACTTCTGGAGAGAGTCCAGTGGAGGCCACAAAGATGATGAGGGGCCTGGAGCATCTCCCATATGAGGAGAGGCTGAGAGAGCTGTGACTCTTCAGCCTGGAGAAGAGAAGACTGAGAGGGGATCTTATAAATGTCTATAAATACCTGAAGTGTGGGTGCCAAATGGACAGGGCCGGGCTCTTTTCAGTAGTGCCCAGTGACAGGACAAGGGGCAATGGGCAAAAACCAGAACACCTAAAGTTCCAGAGAAACTTAAGGAAAAACTTCTTTACTGTGAGGATGACAGAGCACTGGGACAGGCTGCCCAGAGAGGTTGTGGAGTCTCCATCTCTGGAGATATTCAAAACCTGCCTGGACACTTTCCCTGTGCAACCTGTTGTAGGGAACCTGTTTTGGCAGGGTGGTTGGACTAGATGATCTCCTGAGGTCCCTTCCAACCCCTGCCATTCTGTGATTACTGATACTATGATTGCATCTTGTGGGAGAAAAGGTGCAAGAGCCTTTTGAAGTGCTAGGCATTTCTGAGGTTGAACGAAGGTGTCTTAAACTATTTCCTAATAATTTAAGTATTTGTAAAGGCTCTAGCTCCATAATCTAGGTGAGTTAGACCTCTTTTTGACCCTGCTAATTCATGATCTGTAACTTACTCATCTACTTTGTTACTCAGCAATAAGCTGTCTAGAGGGCCTCATCTTGTTCCTGAAGCATAAAATGTAAATGAGAGATGGAAGGCATAGGACTTCTTGACCTTTGTTAGCCTTATTAAGAAACCAAGGGACTGTCTATGTATAGCAGCTTTATGTTACAGTCTCTAAGTCAGGCTGAATAGCTGGCAGGTCATATTTATTTATGATACCTAAAAATATTGTGGTAGATAAAAATAGGCACACTACCAAAGCATACCTCAGATATATGGTGACTGACCTTAATTTCTAATTTTTGTCTCTGCTGCATCAATATTGTAACAGTCCATACATTTAGACTGTCTAAAATATGCAAATGGAAAATAGAGGCATTTTGGCTTCCTCTGAAGGTTCATTGTGTCCATTTTCAGTATAAAATCAGTTAATGTGGAATCTGATGTGTATTTGGAGAACACAGCTGGGCAAGAATGACAGCTGGCTAACTGCAGTGTCTGGGAGAAGGTGATGGGGTTTGTTTCTACTCCATAGACTGAAGAAATATTTGAATTTCCTGCTACAAAAAAAAGTCTGACATCCAATAGCATGCTGCCATTAATGGCAACCAGAAGAGATTCTTTAGTCTGAGCTCAATGAAAAGAAAGATGTTTTCCTAAAACCCACTCAAATTCCTGATTTACTTGCTTTTTTGACTGAAATAGCCACCTGTTGATCTAAAAGCTATTTTGTGGATTTGTTTGGGTTTTTTCCTTATGAATAACTTTTCAGTAAGATGGAAACACTGTAAAAGTTAGCAAAATTATGTGACTGAAGGGCAAGATTTTGATTTTTTCAAAAATTTTTCAAAATTCTGTTGTTTTAACTGTCTATTGGATAAAAATGGACCCATTGCATTATTAACAGCCATTATTTACAAGTTAGAACACAAAATCCTTCTATTTCTTTTATAATATGAAAATATTGAAGAAGCAGTTACCAAAGTCACATACTTTTTCCTCTGATACTGAAACCTTGGGTTACATGGCATCCTCGTTTTGCTTAATTTCAATGATTATGAGAGTTTTCAGGCAGTGTGGTGGAAAACTTTTAATGAACTGTTTTACCTCCTCTTTTTCTACATTGTTTCTATTTTTGAAAACACTGTTAGCTATTACCATTTCATCTAGTGAGAATTACTTTTTCATTTTGACCTTGAATAAAATGTGTATGCACATTTCCAATTGGTGACTGAAAATTAGTATCTTATTTCCATCATTGACAAGTAAATTAAAATGATATGACAAAGTTGTAGTTTTGGCATCTAGTATTGGGAACTTGGACTTAGAGATCTCTTCTGTTTGCTTTCAAGCACTTTCTACAGATTTCTACAGAACTGGAAGCTGTTTTCAAATTTGAAGGGTAGCATTTTAGTCACACTTTTTATTACCATAAAACCTAACTGAATTTCAGTGGCAACTGTACTTTTCTCTTATCTGTTCTTCTGCTGCTATTTTTGTTCAAATAGGTTACTTCCAGACTGAATTTGAGTCCACATAACCACTTCAGTCCATGTAACAAAAGACTCATGGATCAAGATAGGGACAGGGAGAGATCACTCACCAATTACCATTGTGGGCAAAACAGACTCTACTTGGGAAAATTAGTTTCATTTATTACCAATTAAATCAGAATAGGATGAAGAGAAATAAAAGTGAAATCTTAAAACACTTTCCTCCCACCCTTCTCTTCTTCCTGGGCTCAGCTCTGCTCCTGATTTTCTCTGCCTTCTCCCCCTCAGTGACACAGAGGGACAGGGAATGGGAGTTGGGGTCAGTTCATCGCACGTTTCTACTGCTCCTTCCTCCTCATGGGGAGGACTCCTCACACTCTTAACCTGCTCCAGCGTGGGGTCCTACCCAGAGGAGACAGTCCTCCACAAATTTCTCTGACATGTGTCCTTCCCACAGGCTGCAGTTCATTTCAACCTGCTCCAGCATGGGTCCTTTCCCCAGGGTGAAGTCCTTCAGGAACAGACTGCTCCAGCATGGGTCAACCATAGGATCACAAGTCCTTCCAGCAAACCTGCTCTAGGCAGGCTTCCCACAGGGTCACAGCTTCCTTCGGGCCCACCTTCTCCAGTGTGAGGTCTTCCATGGGCTGCAGGGGGACAGCCTGCTGTCTCACCATGGGCTGCAGGCAAATATCTGCCCTGATACACCTCCTCCCCTTCTCCTTCACTGACCTGAGTATCTGTGTAGTTGTTCCTCTAGCATCCCATTCCGCTCTCCACAGCAGGTTGTTGTGTTACCCAGGAACTTTTTCCTCTTCTTAAATGTTATCACAGAGACACTACCACTGTCTCTGAATGGCTTAGCTTTGGCCAGTGGTGTGTCCATCTTGGAGCCGGCTGGCATTGGCTATGATGGACACAGGGGAAGCTTCTAGCAGCTTCTCACAGAAACTGCTCCTGTAGCTCCTCTGCTACCAAACTTTTCCACACAAATCCAATACACTAAATTATATGTGCTAATTAGAAATTAAGTAGAGATTTTTTTTTCCCTAGTTTGTTTTTAAAAAGAAATAATGATTTGGGAATTTTATTTTCCGTCGGTCAGAAATATTTTATTGGTTATGAACTGCTAAGTACAGATAGGAAATTTTGAGAGTCTAGTCAAAATAGGTTTTGGTCCTTGAGGTCCCTTGCCGTTTATTCAGATTAAGGATTTGGTAGTAGGGGAGAATGTAGGAAAAAAACCCTTAATAAAAAGAACATTTACATAAAAAAAAAGTATCACAGAATCATAGAATACCAGGTTGAAAGGGGTCTCAAGGATCATGTGGTCCAACCTTTCTTGTCAAAAACAGGATCTAGATAAGATGGCCTAGTGCCCTGTCTAAGTGAATGTTAAAAGTGCCCAATGTTAGAGAATCCACCATTTCCCTGGGGGAGATTATTCCAATGGCTGATTTGTTCTCATTGTGAAAAATTTTCCTTGTGTTAATTGGAATCTCCCCAGAATTAACTTGTAGTCATTACCCCTCATTTTTTTTCTATGTGACTCCTTATAAAAAAGGAGTCTTCATCTTCTCTTTAACCACCTCTAATGAAGAAACAAGATATGCTTCATTTCAGGCATTTGCTGAAATCACAGGCAGAGGAGAAGCAGTAACAACTAAGACCATCTAGTTAGAAAACACTTCAAAAATTAAAGACCAGAAATATAAGCTTGACAGCTACAACTTTTTGGATAGATGTTGCTCCCAAAAACGCAGTGACTTGACAGGAGCTCAGTCATCACAACCAAAAGATGCAGTGGTCATATGTGCACACAAGACAAGCTTGTGTTACCCTGGAGCTCTTACACAGCTACTGTTGCTAGCTAAATATTACCTGGATTATTTTTCCTCACCAATAATAAGCAGAGGACGGTGGCAATGCTGATGAACACACTGAAGAGGAGTTTTACTTGATACTATGTATTTGCTTCATGCAGCTGGCAACACTAATCTAGATATTATTTACTAATAAACTAGATTTCTTGGTAATAATTTTCAACTGAATGAATTTCATTGTGCTTTGAACACATAGTTAAACAGCACTGAAGATAATTGTATCTGTAACTTACTTTTCAAGGCACCCTCAAGTTGGTATGTGGTCATTAGATGTGCTTAATGTCCATGTTATAGAGACAATAAAAGGACTGAATCTAAGGGAATGTTGGTTAAACTTTAGTTTTAGTTAGGCTTACTCTGCTTATTTTGGAAAACAGTTATGCAGAACTTAAACAAAGTGCAGGTCCCTATTTTAATTTTTCAGGCAATTAGAAAGCTGCCATGATCTGAGATGAACACTGCCTAGTGTTTATCTTCTTGCAGTTTAAAAGAACAACTTCAGGTAATGCAGTTATGTAAAAACCAGGATAAGAAAAGAAGTTTCTGTTAATATGGAAAGTTATTAATTTTTGGTTTGGCCATTTCACAGCTAGAAACAACCATTTGCAGATGCATTATGAAGCCAAAGAAACCTGCACAATTCAGTAAAAGAAATTTATGAAATAGTTCAGAGAACATTTAGTCATGGTTTGTGAATTTACAGACTTCCATTGACATACACCAATATGCCTTCATTTGATGACTACTGTAAATTAAAGTTGTAGAGATTGGATTCAGTCTAAAGCTCTTCAGCCATACTTAATAGTGATATAAAAACCTCAAGGTTGTTCTTATATCATACTATGCATATTCATAAGAAAAAGAAAAGCATACTATTATTACATAGCTAATTTATTCAAAAGATATTTGCTATTTCTTTACTTTAAAGTAAGATTCTGTAAAGTCATGTAAATGGATAGTATGGACAGATATAGTAGAAACAAGGATAACTTGTTTTATCCAACACATGTTAGTAATTATTCAAGTTATCTAAAACGAGAAACAATAGCAAATTGAAATTGGAATTTGTTCTTAACTGTATCCACTTCCTTTCTGACTAAAGTAAAAGTCTGAAATGTTCATCTCATTTAGAATATGGCTTAACCTCACCTGGCAGCTGAGCCCCAGCCAGCCGCTCGCTTAATTCCCCATGGTGGGATGGGTGAGAGATTGGGAAAGGTAACAGTGATAAAACTCATGGGTTGAGATAAAGACAGTTTAATAGCAAAGCAAAAGCTGGGTACAAAAACAAAGCAAAACAAGGAATTAATTTACTTCTTCCCATGGGCAGGCAGGTGTTCAGCCATCCCCAGGAAAGCAGGGCTCCATCACGTGTAACTGTTATTTGGGAAGACAAAACACCATCACTCTGAATGTCACCCCCGCTTCCTTCTTCCTCCCCCAGCTTTACATGCTGAACATGACATCATATGGTCTGGAATATCCCTTTGGTCAGTTGGGGTCAGCTGTCCCAGCTGTGTCCCCTTCCAGCTTCTTGTGCACCCCCAGCCTACTCGCTGGTGGGGTGGTGTGAGAAGCAGAAAAGACCTTGACTCTGTGTGTGCACTGCTCAGCAATGGCTGAAACATCCCTGTGTTATCAACACTGTTTTGGTCACAAATCCAAAACACAGCACCATTGCAGCTGCTATGAAGAAAATTAAGTCTTATCACAGCCAAAACCAGTACAGAACTTCACTGCAAATGGAGTTTAATTCACATGCAAAGATCCAAATTTAACTAATTTTATAAAAATGTAGTTGCAGTGGTAGATCTGTTATGAGCCATTTTAAAGGTCTTGAGGTGAAAGGTGAGCCTAGGAAATTAAAAATTATTTAGCTTATGCACTGTTCTAAAATCAATCCATCAGAATAAAAGTTTTAGAAATTTTTCCCAGCTGTACGGCACTGACAGTAAAAAAAGTGACAAGAAATGCTAAACATGAGTATTATGAAAAAAATTAGAGTTGCATTTTCAAAAGTATTAAAAAAATAATGCAGAAGAGAAAGCATGTAAAATATATGAGAGGGTCAACTCCAATCTCAACTGAACATCTAACCACGCTGACAAATTCATGATGGTCCCCAGGTGCTGAATATTTCTTAATGAGGTACATTAACGTGAAGTACAAAACTCGAGCTAATAAAAGGTGTGGTTCATGAGTCCACATTAAGGAGAAGTACACTGGGTGAAGGTAACACACTGAAATACTTTTAAAAAATAGTTTTATGAAATCAAAGTAATTAATGCACACTTTTTTGTATTAAAATAAGACCATTGTCAAATGTTATATATTTTTAATCTTCAGCAAGGTCAGCAGTCTGCCGCCTACTTATCGTAACTATTCCTTTGTGCTGCATAACAATTTGCATCCTAAGAATTCAGCATCAGTGTGGACCTCTTATTATAGGACTTTTGAATACATTACCCTTCTCTGTTGTAATTAATCTTTTAATTGCCTGATACTACTTCAGCAGAAAGAGACAATCAATTAATGCAAATACAGGTCTGTGTCTACTGTCTGTGCCTGCCAATAGCTTTTATTTTGAAAAGGCATTGCATGAGAATAGTTTTAGTGATTTCTGTTTAGGATTTAGTGCCTCCATCAAAACTGATGTTTTCAGTAGTAAGACTGCTTTATCTTTGTTTTGGTAAAATTTGAGGTTTTGGTTTATTTTGCTACTCTGAAAACAGTTACTTTTTCCTTCTATTTGCTTTTTGTTCTCTCCTATCTCCCATACCTAACACACATTTGACATGGACTCTTCAGGCACTTCTGAGTGCCCGAGAAATTAAAATCAAGAAGTGCAGAGCTCACTTTGTGATCTATGACACTTCTGAAGTCGTATGTCAAAATCTGGTAAATTTAATTGCCAAGTTTTTCCACCATCAGCTGTGTACTCTCACAGGGTGAACAAAAAAAGATACTTCAAAAATTATGGAAAAAAAGGAAGTGGGGAAGTAGGTCTGCAGCTCACAGAAGTTTTGCCTAGAAACAGCAGTTTTATATCAATCTTTATATTTAAAGTTCTTTAGAATCTGGAATATAAACTCACAGATCCTTTACATGGAAAGCATTTGGTTTTCTTCTGCAATTGTAACTGTGTAGCATTCAGGCTCGTGTCCAGCTTGGTAGTACAGTGGTCTAGACTTTCTTTAGCAATATGTTGTGGAATGCTGTGACTGGAATTATGATTCAGTAAATTCCCTATGGAAGCACACTCTGTTGAAGCATATTGCCTTATTTCATTTTGTTCTGCCTCTTTGCATCAGCAGTCAGAGATCCAAGCAAGAGGTGGAGTCCAAACCCCCACCCAAAAAAGCTTTCCACACCCCATCTAAGATGCTAAAATGTAAACATTGTGCTATCTGGAAACCTGTTAATGACTTATATACCACATGCATTAATGGAAAACAACATGATATTCTGGTTTTGTGTTATGTAAAGCAAAGGGATTATTCCTTTTTTATCTTTTGTGTTCAAAGGAAACTATGATAATTCCTCATGCGCTGCAGTTAAGATTGCTGCTTGCTACAGCCTGTGTATGATTAGTCAGCTTAACAAAACACCTTAGGTTGATATATCTTAGTCTGATTCAAGCCTGCCTGGGAAACAATTAGCCTATCATGGGTTTTGTTTAATCTCACCAAGTAACCTGATTAGGTGACATACTCAAATTCAAAGCATTTCTCAGCAGAAGCAGGATGACCGCTTGGGAAATGTTTGTTGGAATCGGGGAAGCCAGAGATTCAGTTCTCTGCTCTTTTACTCTCTCTCTGTTTTGGGAACTGCGGGTGCAATTCAGATCTCAGGTGGGTGAATGAAGTATGCCTTCACACTTGGCATGAAGTAATTATTTCCAGTCTTCAAAATAAAATATTCAGGATGTTCTCAAACCCTATCCTTGCAAAAAAACAGGACACTAATTCATCTTCCTCTGAGCCTAAATAAAATGCTGAAATAACTGTAAGTAAAATGGCCTGTCCCAAACTCCCTTGTGTTGCTGAAGGGGCAGACAGAAGGTAAAAATTCAAGTATGGTTAGGCTAATTAAAGAAACTGGATGAAAATAGACTACAACTTTGCTTCTGTAGTTTTAAGTTCCTCCTATAATAAAGGATAGTAACAAGAAGTTTTACAGCCTTTTTCAAAATCGTGTATTACCTAAAATAATTTAAAATAGTTACCAGAAATAATTTACTTTTAAAGGGTAGAAGTCTGAGGTTTTCAGTCTCTACTGGACTGTCCGACACATGTAATGCAGGAAACATTTTGTTACAGTGGTGAAAGGAGTTGACATAACCTTACATTTTCCAGTCAAGACTCCTAGGTGGCCAAAACTTATGTAGATCAAAGTAATTATGAAAATTCGTATAACTTGAGAAATACTAATTAAATCAAGAAGTTAACATGTCTCTATATTCTTGAAGTACCATCACTTTTTTAATGCCCAAATTGATACTTGAAATTTAAAGGTAACACTTCTTCTGGTATATCAGTTTTAATAATTATAGTTAAAAGCTTCTCTATTTCAGAGTTTTACTAATAATGTTCTTCCTTATGATGGAAGAGAAAAAACGATACAGAAACAACATTCTTAGAACTTTAAGAAGTGCAAGTTTCAAATTAGACTTGATTTCTCTGCAGGAATTTGAATGAAGAGCAATACTCTTCATTTTGGGCAATATTTCATCTTCTTGAAGCCAGTCTTCTTCCTCTCTATTGTTTGTGTTTTATAGGAAGCTATTGTGAGATGGGGTAAAAGAATGCAAGTTCCATGCTTTATGTACAGATGCCATCCCTGTATGTCCCCTATATCAAGGATAGGTATATCTTGTCCCTGTTTTTCCAAAGCCACACTAGAATCTGCAGTTTCATTGAAACTGAATGGAGGTGAGTGGGGAGATTGTGATATTTGAGAGGAAGAAGCAATTGGATACAAGATCCCTACATCAAAACCCTTCTGTTTCTACACAATAGTTACATGCTCTTAGTCTGGCCCACACAGTGTTTTTGGATATCTGCTCTTATGAAAGGTACTAAGTATGTGTGTTTTGTGGCAAATTGGCAGATGTCAGCTGTGCTTGGGTAGATGGTTGGTTGGTTTGGTGGCTGAAACAAAATATTTTTATTTTTTTTTCCTGCAAGTCACGCAGAGTATCTCATTTGACTCAGATATGTGTAAATTAGCAGATATTTTATGTCTGTATTTCTTCTGTGAGTAAATTACTCTATTCAGAAAGACTTCAGATGACTTTCAGCAAATAAATTATTAATCTGAAAATTTTACCCCAATCCTGATTAGCACTGCACAATATTAGACTCTTGAAGTCCAAATGTATTGAGCCTGATTGCTTTGGCTCATATCTTTTGAATGATATGCATTCCCTGGAAAACAGCTGGGTACAAAGCACAGCAGCCCCATTGTTCAGCAAGTCAGGTTACTGTGAATAGATGGTTGAAGGTCTTTGTACTCTGCTTTGGTTTCCCACAGGGACCCCAGCGAGGATTTTGACTTTAATATTCAGAGCCCTTTATGGGACTAGACTGTGCTATTTCCGACACCTGGATAACATTTTCTCTTCCTCAGATTAACCCTGATTATTGGTGTGGCCTGAAGATAGAAGGGTGGAAAATTGCAGAAATACTGTGATGAATGTCAATGTTGGCCTTGTGTCTCTACTGTAATATCCTGTCTGTTTTATTAAGCAGGGCTTGTGAAGGTTGAACTGTTTTCAGTGGTTGTAGAGAATAAATGCACGTTAATTTTTTAATTTTGTTTACGATATTAAGGTACTGTTCGTAGAATCCCTAACAAAAAATTTGTCACAAAACAGTGGGGGCAAAATGTGTTCTTAATTTGATGGCTTAGATATCCTGATACATTGTGCGGAATTCCAGGGCAGAATTCCGCAATTTCGTCTTTCATTTGGATATCAGATCCATTAGAAAACAATAGGAGTCAACTGCATTCCCCAAAGCTTTTCACTCATCAGATTTCCCTCTCAGTAACCTTTCAAAATCAGCCACACATCATCTTATTCTAGATCATACTGGCATCTGACCTTTGTAAACTTGGACACTGGAGATAATTATAAAAGCAAAGTGTAAAAAGAGATACAATCTTCCATTTCAAAATGTTATAATTTCTGAAAGGAGCAATGTTTTCATTATATATAAAGTTCAAAGTTGTGCTAGCTTACTTTTTCTTTCACTTTTCCAAAAATCAGTTTCTACTGCAGTTCTCATCTTCGTCCTGATGCAGTACAGAAAGCATTGAATAAAGCAGCTGATCTTAAGCACACACAACTTGGATGATGGAAAATACAGTGTGGGGGCTTATCAATTGCACTAGTGGTTACTAAAGAGTAGGCAATAAGGGACAAAATATTTTTTTGCACTAAAAGATTTCTCTTAGTGTTTCCTGGAGTTTGTTCACTTTCTCACGCTGCAATCTTTACACAGTAGTAACAGCTGTTAGCTGATCTGTGATAGAAATTTTGCCTGAAATCCCCAGAGGGAGATCCTGAGCAAGGGTGCACAGTGTTTAAACCTTACGTTATGGGGTACAAGGAGGAGGAGAACAACTACTAGACCAGTGTTGTTACTATGCTACTCCCCATGTAACTTATGTGGGCTAAAGAAACATACATAATATGCAGTACATATGTTTTTTCTTTCACGCACAGCCTTTGCTTTCCCTATTAAACTGTCTTTATCTCAACCCATGAGTTTTCTCAGTGTTACCGTTCCTGTTCTTTCTCCCATCTCTTCCTACCACAGGACAGGCTCCATCAGTAAACAAAGCATAATGCCTTTCGTCTTCTGCATCTTTGGCACAAACCACTTCCTCAGGCTGTACTCCAAAATCTCTGCCTTCTGGCCAGTCCATGATCTCTTCCAGGATTCCCAGATGGCTGGGTTTCCCTAGTTGAGCTCGTTGTGTGATCAACGCTACTCACTTACTCTGTGTAGCGCTGGGTCCATGATGTGTAGAAGGGATGTTTCCTTTAAGCATCCAGTGTAGCACGGGCAATTGCGGCACCCAGAGGAGATGCGCTTCTGTACCAACAACTTCTGAAGCCATGCGAACCCCCTCATATGCTGCTAGTATCTCCCTTTCAGCTGGAGTGTAGCGGGCTTCTGATCCACGATACCCCCGGCTCCAAAACCCTAATGGTCGACCTTGGGTTTCTCCTGATGTTTTCTGCCAGAGGCTCCAGGTAAGACCATGGTCCCCAGCTGCAGTGTAGAGTACATTTTTCACAGCTGGTCCTGTTTGGATAGGCCCAAGAGCCATTGCATGAGCTATTTCTTGTTGATATGCTCAAAGGCTTGTTGTTGCTTAAGGCCCCACTGAAAATAATTCTTCTTTCAGGTTACTCGATAGAGAGGTCTCACAAGCTGACTGTAACCTGGAACATGCATTCTCCAGAATCTCCCAAGGCCTAGGAAAGCTGGTGTTTCCTTCTTCTTAACTGGTGGAAACACAGCTACTGTCTTGTTAACCACATCCATAGGCACATGACGGCGTCAATCCTGCCATTTTATTCCCAAGAACTGAATCTCTTGTGCAGGTCCCTTGACCTTGCTTTTCTTAATGGCAAAACCAGCTCTCAGAAGAATCTGAATTACTCTTTTTCCCTTCTCAAACACTTCTTCTGCCTTGTTGCCCCATACGATGATGTCATCAATGTATTGTAGATGTTCAGGGGCATCACCCCTTTCCAGTGCATTTTGAATCAGTCCATGACAAATGGTGGGGCTGTGTTTCCACCCCTGGGGCAGTCGATTCCAGGTGTATTGGACACCCCTCCACGTGAAAGCAAACTGTGGCCTGCACTCTGGTGCCAAAGGAATGGAGAAAAATGCATTGGCAATGTCTATGGTGGCATACCACTTGGCTGCCTTGGACTCGAGTTCATGTTGGAGCTCTAACATGTCCGGTACGGCAGCACTCAGTGGTGGCATCGCTTCATTCAGGCCACGATAGTCTACTGTTGGCTTCCATGCTCCACCAGACTTTTGCACTGGCCATATGGGACTATT
>NW_010322660.1:0-5913 GCF_000700745.2 Antrostomus carolinensis
TTGAACTGTGGGGCTCAGAACTGGACACAACTGTCCAACCATTCCAGCCATGCTTTTCAATTCTGATTAATTTTAGGCCTTAAGAGTGCCTTAAAAAGCTCCCTGGGTTGCTCTCTGGAACAAAGCCGATTTCAACAATTTTGGCATCCTCATGCTGAGCCACTGTGTGTCTGAAGGCCGGAGAAAATGGCTCTGTAAGCCTTTCCCACTGTCACTCCTGAGTGAGTTTGTCATGTTCAAGGGTGAAACAACCCTTCCATTACTAACATGCCAACACTCAAAAAGTGCTTCACAGAGTCTGTAACTCGGCACAATGGGAACATAGTTCATAGTTTTGGAGAGTGCTGTTACCTGCTTTAGTGTTAACACCTCAGTCTGTCTTTGGAGCATCAGTATTGACTTCTCATTAAAGATGAATAAAAAAAGGGCAATGCATGCCCACAGGTGTCTCCTTCCTCCTAAGTTTGATAAGATGAAAACTTACAGCTAGGCCATATGATTTCATTAGCAGTACTGTAATTGCGTTCCCTCTGCTGATATTCCAAGATCTAAAAAGAAAAATGAGTCCTGAGAAAGACTAGATGTTTACTAAACAGTGCTTTGTTAAACCAGACATCAATATTTATTGTGCATTTATCTGAAAAGTGAAAGTGAGAGAGCACAGTAACACCACTATCAGATTGCCATTTTGGATTCTGTTCACTTGTGTTAAAGTTTTCCTGCTGTTCCACACCTCATCTTCAGCTTCTCAGCACCTCTTCCCTGAAATTACCAGCCTCTCTAATCTGTCAGTGTAACTGCGTGTGTAGTCCCTCCATAAGCCAGTTTTGCTGAACTGAGCTGTTTTAGATTATTCCTATTATTAGAAGTGTTTTAGCTGTTGGATTCATTTAGGCAGAACTGGGTTGGAAGCAATTACACATGCCATTAGCTGTCCGTTTGGAGAAGTCTGTAACCTCCAGTAGTGATGAAATGGGCTATGGGATCAGCAGAAAGTAGACCACTAACCTGTTAATCTGGCACAATCGCTGCCCAAATAGACTTACTTGGCATCAAGGACCCTGTGTGGGCAAGTTGCATTCATTAATACTAAGGAAGTAATATAATTATTATACCTGAAAGACCGAAAGCGTTGCTGTTCTACCTGCTACTTCTTAGAAGTGGCAGCTTCAGACTTGCAGTTACAGCTGTAATTTTCTGTTACATTAGTAAAATATCCATCTGTCAACAAGGGGCATAGTGTAACTCTGGACCAGTCAATGGCTGAAAGCTCAGCATGTTACCTTCTTGCTCGTTAGGTAAAGAAAACATTTGTCATAAGTGTTTTACTAAACATTAAAAGTAAAGGGAGTCAAACATATTTAAGATGAGGTGAGTTACAACAGGTTACAGAATCTTATTTCTGTGAAACTTCCGTTGAGTATACGAGAGAGAATGAGATTGGAAGAGGTGTTATAAGCCGTGCATTTTTCCTCTTTCCTAATAACTTTTCAGTTCAGTATTTTCAAATTTGACTATGAGATGGGGTTTTGGTGTCAGCTGCTGGAAGAAGAAAAGACTAAGTGCACAAGAGTTTGAAGACCAAAAATAAATGTCCGTGAACCAGGCGGTAACCTTTAAAAAACTACAGAAGGGCACTGCAAGGTTAATGCAGCCAGAGGATCTTATTATAGATGCAAATACTATCTAGTATAGTATAGTAAAGTCTAGAAAAAGTCTAAATTTATTTTTAAAATAAACCTGATTTTCAGTGCAAAACTGCATTCACACTTTTGACTTGATGAATTCTTTATGAGCTGTTACGTGAAGGTGAATATTTTCCCTAATTACACTATTTTATTTTATTAGTTTTCTCAGTCCAGATGGTTTTTGTCAGGCTTATCACTGGGCTATCCAGCCTGTGTTGCTGCACAGATCGGGGCAACCTCTCCCATTCTGACTGAGACAAGAGCTATAGAAGGTGAAATGGCATTGAACATGAAAAGGAAATGAAGTGCCCCTGTCACATGGGAGACTTTCATACCACCTAAAAGATAAATTCAAAACAAAACCTAATTTATTAGGTGCAGATGCTTGGAAACATATTAGCATTTTCATGTTTACTTAGACTCATGTAATTAGTTTAGTTGCTGTAAACTTCTCTCAAGGGAATAAATTACTGAAAAAAAAATTCCTTCCCAAATACTGTATTTAATGAGGTAAAATAGCAGATCTTAAAAGAACCACAGCAATCCAGAAGAAATGGCACTTTCTCATGTAAAGCATTATCCTATTTTTTTTTCCACCAGGAATATGGTTCTATAACAGGGAAAAAAGCAGTAGAACTCCAAAAAAAGAGGCTCCTTCATATGTTTAAATCAGTATTTAAGCATGGAGGTGGTAGGACACTGACTTGCCTCTGAAGGTGGCTAAAGGACATATGAAAACCAGGCAAAGATACTTATTTCACATTACAGGTTCTTCTAAGCATCATAATCCCATGTAGGTCCCACTGACTTGCACATGTCTAGAATGATTAAAATTTAATTCTGGACTTTAAGTATGGTACATTACAGAAGGGTAAAAATAGTGAAAGATCTGATTCTGGAGATCTTTTTAGAAAAATTGTATGAGTTTCTGGCTGATAATTCTACCTTGAAGAATGAAAAAAAAAAAGTTCTAGAAGTTATTACCTCCCCCGTCCCAGTGCAAGAAGTGTTTCTTGGGCTGAAAGCAGTGGTAAGAGAAATGAAAAAAAATCCTGCTTGTGGGAGGGCTGAGTTTCTTTGTACTTCTGGGTACTGCATTTTGTAGTTGTGTCCACGTTCTGTGGGGAGCTGTGTTTTTATAAACCTAAATAAACAACCCAGAGGGCACATAAACACCTGGGATGGCTAGCAGATGAGTGGTCATCTGTTTGAGCCTTCAGTTACATTTTCTCTATAATTAGTTGTCTAATTGCTTGTCCAGAGTTGTAGCTAATGTATTTACACATGTAATTAATTACACTTAAAAAAAATAAATCAAACAACCATTTTCAATTGTTTATCCTTTTTTCTTCATTTGTGGAATGTCAAACTATCATGCTACTGAACTATTATCAGCTTTATTTATGGACTACATTATGACTCCATTCTGGATATGTCTGTGGAAGGATATATGATACCTAAATTTCTCAGGGTAAATAAGGAAGTAATGAATATCAATTGCAACTAAGTTCAGCATTGTGGCCAGTGGTAGGCAGAGCAGGATTACCCTGGGAGAGCTGGGACATGCCCACTAGCCATGATTTCCCTCCCCCCCTTTTTTTTTTAGATTAAAAAATGGGCCCCACTGACTTGTAACAGTATATTCAACTTTCTGGAAGCTGAATTTGGAGAGGGAGATTAGATTTACTAGTTTCATGAGACACTTGGCAAACTTCTGGTAGTGGGTAAAATTTTAATATTCACCTGTAGAGAGGACCCTGATATTACCAGCTGCCCGAAGAGCAGCTTTGCAAATGTGCCTCTCTCCACTTTGTGTGGTGGAGATGATGGTGTTCACAGTGTTGGTAAGACTGAGACTGTGGGACAAGAACAGTTGCATGTTGTCTCATCCCCAGATGGGCACAGTTGTTTTTAGGATGCCATGGCTGCTCCGGGCTCAGGCTGAGCTGCTGTTTCTCCTTTTCACAAGTCGTCTTCTCTCATCCATGTTTAAAGTTCTGTTTGTGCTTTCATTTTTGCTCAACTCCAGGATCCATGTGGACATGCCTTTCCCCCTTCCTTGCCCATGCCAGAATGTGGATATCCCTCACTACCCATTCCTCCCATGTTTCCTCTTATTTCCTCTTTTGTCAGGGATCTGTGAAGCCACCACAAATCCCACCTTTCTTTCCCTTTGCCTACAATCATCCTGTGGCCAGCACTTTTAACTCCTCTGTGACAGAGAAGAGAGGGCAAGCTGCTGCTCTGTTATTCAGGCTGCACAGTAAAATCAAAGGCACATAAAAAAGCATCACTGATGATTTTTACAAGTCTGTCCAATATTAATACAACTTAAAAAGAACTGCAGTTGGTTTTGAAGACCACTTCAAATGTTGATCAGTATTTCTAGAATTAACTGAACTCTGGGGAAAACTCACAGGGTTTACAGATTTGGTTTTGTCTTTAAAATGGTAAACTGTATTCAGTCGGTGTTACAGTCACTGGGGAGTCTGAGTGAAAAACAAAGACTGAGGAGGGAACCTTATAATAATTAAGAAACTTTCACAGCTGCTGAGTGATTTCCAGGACAAACAGCAGGGAACTGATATGTCCATGATGCTGCGAGGTCAAGTGCACCCTCCCAAACCCATCTGACAGTAAGTAATATTAAGAACAGTTGTTGTTGTGTTCAATGTAATGATTAAAAACTCACTGTATTCTGGGAATAGGACCACTCATGTTGCAGACTGAAGGTCTTAGGGCATAAAAGGTGTTAGATTAGATACTATTCTCTGCTTTAGTCTAACACATAAATACTTTATTGTGGTCAAACTCAGCTCTTGGATTCAGAGTCAGTATCAAACAAATCAAACTGAGAGATAGCAAACAAAAGCAAAAAAGAAACTTCATTCAAAAAATAGATAATTGGAGTTCCACAGGGCATCTCTGCATGGACCAGTGCAGTGCTATGCCAAAAAATTGGCTCAGGCCCCGAAAGCATCTGCAACCCCCTTAGCATTTGCAGGGGCTGTGCCTTTGCTGTGGCCAGTGCTGCTTCTGCAGGAGCTGAAGAGATGCCACTGAGAACTGTTCAGCCATGTCATGTACCCACCTACCGTGTGTGGGCTACTGCAGAGGAGATGGATAAAGGAACAAAACCAAAACCAAATCTTAGGCTGCAAATAATGAAACATCTACAAAATGTTGGGATTAGGAAAAAAAGAAGTCGGAAGGAAAACTGGCAGGACTGATTCATTGAACTGCTGAAAATGAGGATTAGAACAGCGTCCAACTAATTTCTTCTGGTAGACCTATCAAAATTAAAAACACACTTTTGACAGTTCATTGTCCATTAAATTTGTATCTTTAGTGACACATTAAGGGTGAACAGTGGTAATGTTGCAGAGCTTAGCAGGTGGATCAAAGGACCAGCACTCACAGACTGTGAACCCGGTAATTACAGTATAATTATTTTTTCATCACTTTAAAATATGATATATATATATATATATATAAAAGGTAATTTCACCTTTATTCTTAACAATTAGGTAATTAGTATAGCCCCACTTTGAGAAGGATATTAATAAATTACAAGGGAAATGAGTCCTTTAACTTGTATTCTCTGGCCTAAATCTTACAGGTGTATCTAATACTAGAACTAATGAAATACGGAAATCTGCTCTTTAGAAAACTGTGAAAGTCCAAAAAAGTGAACATGCAAGTCAGCAGACAAAGAAAATGGGCAGGCTGTAAACATAGCAAAAAGAAATGTGTCTGAGCAAGGAGATGGGCACAGTGAGTGAGATAGGCTACAAGATCACTAGTTATGACTAGAATTAGATGGTTTTGGAAGAGCTACAGAAATTCTGCAGTAGACAATTACAGATTCACCTTTCAAGAAGGTGCATTTCTTTCAAACCTTTGTTACCCAGAGACTCCACATCTGTAGTATTACATTTTATATTCTTTCAAAAGCTGTCTAATGATAGTTAGGAGTTAACTCTGAAGGCTCTTATTATCTATAGATAGATCCCATTCATCCTTGAAGCCTGCTAAACCATTAGCTTCAGTAATATCTTGCAGTAGTTAGATGAAAACTGCTATAAGAATAGAAGCAAAAAGGAGAACCTTTAGGAGCTTAAAGAACTTTGGATTGATTTTAGTATGTACTTAACTTACAATGACACCAGCAAATGACATTTCATTAGAGAAAATATAACTAGCTCTCAGCACTGCTCCCCCTACG
>NW_010322661.1:0-3586 GCF_000700745.2 Antrostomus carolinensis
GGTGTAGGGGGGAGGGTAGGGGGCGGGTAGTGTGAGAGATTATCCACTACTAATTGTTGTATGGGCCACAGATGGTCAGTGAGATAGCTCGGTCCCAGGAGTCATTATCCTGGAAAGCAAAAGGGTAGAGCAAAACAGCTGCTAGCATGAGCAGGAATAGCAGGGAATACACAGGGAGTATCTGGGCTTCCTATCCTGATATAAAAGTGTGTGTGAGTCTTACTGTATTTAATGCACTTTTCTTCTTTAAAGCCCCACCACCTTGAGTGACATGGCTGCAAGAATCTCAAGTTTTGGTTTAAGACTTATGTTTGGAAATGTCTTAAACCCAAAATTCAAAAGACAGATCCAAAAAGAATACAAAATTTTATATTTTTCCACTGCTGTGATTTAGAAAGGAGGCGGCTACCAGGTGATTTTCTAAGTGTAGGTACACACAGTGATAGCAAGAATTACTTTAAAGCTCCCGAAGAGTCTTCAACTGAAAGAGCAAACTTAAAAATATTGTAATTTAAAGAATCTTTTTAAAACCTTAAAAAAGTCCTTAAAACGGCAAGATCTCTTCAGATAAAAAGTGTATCACCAGACTTTAAGCAAGCAGCAATGGCTTAAAAAAACCCACACTACTCACAGATCTCAAAAATTCTGGATTTTTGCAGCAGTCACTGAAGAAACTGGGCACATCATTGGCAGAAAAGGATGTCCTTTACAGCATTTCAGGGTTCAGGATCAATTAGGCAGGCTAAGAAAAAGCTGGCTAGGCAGTCCTCAAAGCACCCCAGGAGCTGGATATCGAGTTAGCCACCCAGCTAAAACACAAGTAGGGCACAGAGGGACAAGTGTGTCTGCCAAGCTCCGAGTATTTGCTGCTAAAGGTGCAGCTGGATATTGCATGGTAACTTTTCAGCAAGCTTGCAGAGAGGTTCCTGCTTTGGCAGGGGGATTGGACTAGATGATCTTTTGAGGTCCCTTCCAATCCCCAACATTCTGTGATTCTGAGTGTGAAGGAGATGCCCTTCCTCGGGAAGCTGGACAGAGTCAAATAAACAACACAGAAGTCTAGAGCAGAAATCACTTTGTTAAAGTGGTGAACTGTGAACAGGAAAATACTTGATCTACCCTGTGTTACACTTCTTCAGTGCAATGCCAGGACAGAATTGCATCTACCCACATAATTTTAATTAAATGCTTTCTCTGTGTTCATTATCAAGCCATCTCCAGCAGCAGGATAACATACATCTTTTCCTTCTGAAAGCTACAGGGATTAACCAAGGCTACAGCACGATGGAGAGCTTGTGTTGGTGTGCTGCCTGTCTCACCAGGCAGTGGGGCTGAAGCCACGAAGAGGAGCCCACGGTGAGAACAAGTAAAAATGCAGCTGTGCCCCACCGTACACACCTACAGCCAGCCAAGTCAGCCAGCTAAGCCTCTCCTGTTGTGCCCACTGACCTGGATGCATCGTTTTCCATCTGCCCGACAGAAGGGAGGGCCCTGACCACCTCCAGGAGAGCGTTTCTGAGCCCTGCCAGCTTCAGCAGAGCTCAGCCTGCACAACGTGTGCTCAGAGCATCGGAAGCAGCCAGACACCACCAACGGGCTGCCAGCACCACCGGGCCCCCAAATATCTGTGTGCTCGCGTCAGCACAGCTCTCAGCTTCAGCCAACAGCCCACAGATGTGGAAGCAATTACTGCCTTGGGTGCTTAATTCTGCACCTTTAAAAAACAATAAACAAACAGTCCATGTTTGAATGATTATTTGTACTAAACCCTTGGCCTTCAAACAACTCTGTTGTTTACCAAGTCCAGAATGTGGTCATCTCCTCCCTGCCGCTGTAGGTTATGATAACTTGAACTATCCAGCTTTCAAGTGCAGGTCACAAGACATCCAATTTCCTCCTGTGGAGCAAAGGACTTAGCATAATGCCTCACATCCCTTTAGTTTTCCTTTCCCTGGGACTGGAAACCCAGACATCCATCACACTATGCCTGACAGCTCCAGAGCGTGCCCCAGCTTTGCCCAGCCCTGGGAAGTGGGACTCAGAAATTCAAAGGGAGAGACAGCAAGACAGCTGCATCTCATGCAGCCGAGATTCAGAGCACAGTGCAACTTGTCCTCCTCCATGGTATTAATTCTTCCATATGCACAGTCATATGTGCTCTTCTGACAGCACTGTAGGAGGTTGCTGCTCCTCAGATCATCCAAGCAGTAGTTCAGAATCACCTGGTTTACTTTGCATTAGAGTGAAAGAGGAGCACTCAGCACGGCTGGTCAATGTGCTGGAGCTGTAGATGTGGTAACTTCTTGGAGTGCACAAACTCAACCGGAAAAGTACCTTCTAATACAGTACCTCTGGAGACTTAAATGTAAAATGTTAACCTTCTCTTTGCATCATTGCCAACCAGCAACACCAAACATCAGGGTATCTACAAGAAAATGTATTGATTACACACTACTATTTAAAAACTCCTGCAGGTTTTCAGTGTGTCAGAAAATGCATTGGGACACTAAAAACAACAAAAAAGGCACTGATAGAGTCAAGTATGCACGACAGGATGATGGAATTTTAATTAAATATGTGGGGACACCATAGATCTGAGCTTTCCAGATTCAAGCCTTGCATGTATCCCTGGTAAATGCTGCAGGACATACTCTTAAATGTACATTTGACATACCTATCCTCACAGGCTCTGTCCACCATAATTAAGCAAGATACCAGACCATGGAGCCCAGACTTTTCTGGATTGTCTGGAGATGGGAATGAGCAAGAGATGAAAACAGGACAAAGGGTGGTGCATCAAAATGGAAAGTGATGCAGTTGAAGCACTGGGCAAGACTACAGTCAGCAATCTGGGCTAGCGTGAGAACAATGCAATGTGTAAGCAACTGTGGTCTAAGGGCAATTTTTAAAGTGAGGGTCAGGAAGGTGCTACATTCACGCAACGCAAGAAAGATACAGTGGACCTGGACACGCATGACTTGAAGTGACGCAGAGAAAGCAAATGAGGCAGAAGAACAAAGGACAACCTAGTAAGTTAGTGATACTGATTATACAGAAGTTACTGGGGTAATTTTCTTAAGGCTGTTTAAATCCGCATCACAGGACCACAAAAAGGCTTTGCTTGTACAAAAAAAAGCTGCCCATTGTATGCTCTCTTTGCTTCTGAAACAAGTTAAAGAAATTCTACAGCAAAAGCAATCATTTCCATGATTCAGGTTCAGGAATGGAACCTGTTGCATGGGTTAAAGTATGCATTTTGTTTTCTTTCTTTTGTCAGCTCTGGCACTGACCCTTTGCAGAGGTGATTCAGCACACAGTTGCCAGGAGAAAGTAAACCTCCTTTTTTAGAATTGTTTTTTTGGCGTTGTTTTGGGTTTTTCTGTTACTCAGTTTTTGCTGGCTTGAGCTGGCTAAGAAACAGATAAGCACAAGAACTAGCATGACACAATCCATGGCAGCGTGTGCGGCTGGGACCATCTCCTTTGGCAGAAGCAAGCTGTAAAATGAGCTCACTTGCCTCATGACACCTCACTGTACACAAAACAGCAAGTGACAGGCTTTCCAAAAAGCTATTTGTTTCAGCAGG
>NW_010322661.1:3630-19966 GCF_000700745.2 Antrostomus carolinensis
TTGGGAAAGACCAGATTTGCATAGCAACCCAGGGACTATTTGTACAAGGCTTTTTTTGTGAAGGATGAGATTAAACCCTCTTACACAGGAAGGTTGAAAGCTTTCTCCTCCTAGAAGCATCAGAGAAAACACTGTTTATGAGACTTAAGAAGCTATTTTCTTCCTAACAACTGTCTAGGATTTATTTTCTCATATAACGGCAATTACAGGGTACTTGGCTTTCACGTTTACTTAAGCAATTATTTTGCAGCATTCCCATCTTTTTTCCCCAAGGAAGCACTTTTTAGGACTAAGTCATGTTGTTGGGACTTTTTTTTTTTTTAAGTATTTAAATGTATTAACAGCAAAGTCATAAAAATCAGTACTTTGTAGTGTGCCCAAGCCTAAAGAGAAGGAGGCTGCTCAAGAGAGATCATTGTTTCCATGGCCGGTTCCAGAGGAGGGTATGTTTCCACATACAACAAGCGCCCTTTATGTCAGCGAGGCTGAGAAGACTTCTTGTGCAACCCAGCCAAAGTCAGTTTTTAAAAAACATTTTCTTTTGCTGGAAGGCAGAAGGCTGAGGTTTTGCCGAGAAAGGCAGCCAGGCGGCAAAGGGGCGCGTGGCTGCACATGGTGCATCCTCCCTGCTCTCACGACAGTGAAGAGCAGACACACAAGCAGGGGTCTGCAGGGAGACATGTGGCCCCAAACCCTCACGTGATGTGATGAGGGTGTCAGGGGCCTGGACCTGCATCTGCTCCAAGTGACACATCCAGGGCAAGAGGATGGGCAACAGATGAGAGAGGAGAGGATCCAGGCAGGAGGCATCACACAGTAAAGACAAGAGCATATGTGAGTATACCAGGGATCACAAATATTTCAGATAAAACCAGACTGAGGGCAGCAAAGGAGAGAAATGAAGAGGAATTGTTTTTAATGTGGCAGCTTTATTAGTATTTGAGTATCATTGATGAAACACCTCTTCTACAGGCATCTAACTTTTTTCCCCTCCTCTCACCTGTGAAAACGTGTCCACAAGCTTCAACCTGGAAGGTAAAAATCAGCATGGCAGCTTATTAACAAAGTCTGCTGTCTCCCATCAAGGCAAACAGAAGTGTTTGTTACAGTCACCCCCAAGTACACTTCCTTCTTTGTGAATTGGCTTGTCCAATTCAAGTATTTTAGTACCCAGTTAAAAAATTTACAATCTCAACAGCAACCAGCAGGGCTTCAGTAATATGGTTGTGGCCAAAAGGGAACGGATAAACTGGGAAGCAGAAGTAATTAAGCTGTTCAGCAGCTTACATGTTATGTTCTCAGTTCCTGAAGCCAGCCAAGGCATGGGTGAACTGCTTTGGGTTAGATAAATTAAAATTCAGCTTTACTGCCCATGGTGACAAGCTGTTCTCTTGATCAAGTTTAAACACCAGTACTTCTCCTGGCCCTGACCCATCACTTGTTTGCTTGAAATCTTTCATATTTGAACCTACAAAAGGCATGTATTCTTTCTTTTAAAGGCAACTTTAGAAAGTAGCGGGTTTGTTTGGATTTTTGATGGTGTTTTTTCACCTCCCTATCTAACACAGAGAAGGAAAGAGAGACTTTCAGGCATAGCTGCTTCCCCTCAAAATGTGTGTCATGACATATTCAACATATGTCAAATCAAAGGAAGACAGGATTTGGTGCATAGAGCCCTCTGTTTTCACTACTGTGCCCTCAGTCATTCCATCCTCATTCATCTCCAGTTACTAAGTAGTTAAAGCCAGCTCGCTTGAAGAAAAAACGTAGAACAGGCAGCACCACTCTTATTTATCTACTGCAGTCAAACATCTTCCTGGAGGAGGAAGAGGAGGATGCATTTGTCTGTGACAGTATGAAACCAGTCTTGGTAGGCACAGTGTCACTCAGTTTTCGGGTATAATTCACAAATATTATATGTTAACCACTATTAAATATATGGAAACTCTCCCTTGAAGCCACTCCCATTTCACTAATTGTTAGCCCCTACTGGTAGTTTCTGATTAATAAAGGAACAGAAGGAGATTCAGAAACAAGGCAAGAAGCAGCACGGGAAAAATAACCACGTAAGGCAATATATCTGCCTTATTCTTTGCTGCCATTTATTTTAGGGCTCAGTACTCAGTCAGCTCAGAATACCCATTACATTTGATAATTGTTTTGGTTAGTAATAACAACAGATTCACTTGCATTTATTAGACACAGCGTACTTTATTTAATGCCAATCTCCGGAAATGTACTAACGCCTGCTGACAGTGCTCTCACACTGTCTCTCTCCAAACAAGAAATGAGGTCATTGTGATTCATGTAATACCAATACACATTTTAAGGCAATTGGAAAAGTTTTACAGTTCCTAAATGAGGACATTTTGGTTGTTTTGGGTTTTCCCCCCTCCACTCCGCAATTATGATTTCCCAAATTAGAAAATCCATGGAGAAACTGTTTAGTCACTTTCCAGACTTCAGTTCTGCTTTTTTTCACCTCCTTGCTTATTTCTTGCTTATTTTCTTTTTTTTTTTTTTCTTTCTTTTGCTTACTGAAGTGGAGGAGCCTACACAGCTTGTTTCTGTAACAAGTGCTGCCCTTCTCCAGTAAGAAGGGAGTCTTCTTTAATTAGAAGTGGCATTCTGGAAAGTTTGCAGTTAGAAAGGATCAAGGTGCAAAGAGAACAGCCTGAGGAAATACTTTTGCAAACAGGGCAGGGATTGTTGATAATTACAATGAGGCAAGAAAAATAGGTATACTAACTACATTTCTTTACTCCTAAGCTTGGGCTGCAGAAAGGCAGAAAACGCCCTGTATTTACAAGAAAAAAAAAAAAATAAAAAGACTGATCCTGAGGCATAACATGAGCTACTGCACCTGGATTTCTTGAATTACTCACTACAGAGGACAGAGCAGTTCAGGTACCACCTCAAGTATCTAAATTAAAATCTTATCTATCTTTAGCTGTGCAAAAGCAGCACGCAGTCCACAAAGGGCATCCCTGGAAGGACCTCCAGGCAGAGATGGCCATGTTTCAGCACACGCAATTGCAGAACGTGTGGCTGAAACGACTGCGCTCCAGAGAAGTGCTGGGAATCCCTCTGCAAACGTGTCTCCAGTACACAAGTCCCCACTGTCACATCGAGGTGGCCCAGGTGAGTCAAAGAAAAAGGTGGCGATGTAAGACAGGGAAATGCTGTAATTTTCTAGGGCCAAACCAGCAGGCTCCTTTGGTCTGATACTTGCACTGTGGTCCAGCAAAGGGCAGCAAAGTGAGCAAGCCTTTCTGGCATCATTAGGGAGCAGCTTCTGCAAAACTTTCCTGAGTAGATTAAGAGGTTTGGGGTTTTTTTTGCCCACACAATAGTAATAAATAGCACTTACCCATTTCTGAAGGCTTCTCTTCTTCCAAGCCAAATAAAAATTCATATTTGGCCTTGGCAACAGTCTGGGCGTGAGCCGATATATCATTATCCCACGCAAGTGCTTGTGCCTGCAGAGTCAAAATAAAAAAAAAACTTATCTACCTTTTAGTGAAAAAACAGCAGCAGAAATCCCTTCAGGTGGGCTGTCAGGTAGGATTTTCAAAGTGTTCGTTTAACTCTGTCACCACCAAGATCAACCAGAGCAGACTTGGGCCAACTCAAGAATGCTTTTGAAGACTTCACCTCTCTGTCTTCAAACCCAAGCATTTCAGTATTAAGCAGTGATGTTAGATCACCCAATCCCTCACATCTTTGCTGGCTTTTCCGCTGCAAGGCCAGCAGAACTGGGCAAGCATCTCTGTAATATTAGTTAGGGCTAAAAACACCTAGGGAATAGTATCAGAAATAGCATATTTGAGCGCGGTTGTCACAGAACTGGGACGCATGGGAAAACGATAAATGGGGCATGCTGTTTCTTTGGGAGAAGACTGGGGCAGAGAAAGGGAGGAGCAAGGGCTACAACAAGGATGATCAAAAAATGGGAAAAAGGATAATAAGGTATGCAAACATGTGGTGAGTGCTGTCTGAGGGTCCCTGTTGGGCAGCGCACCCCTGACCACCACTGTCTAGATCAGTACAATAGCACAACTTTTTTTTTTATGACCATATCACACAAGTCAAACCTGCTTCTGTGGCCAGGAGGCAGGGAGAGGGCACAGGGTGGTCTTCCTGGCTAGCAGGGGAGCACCTGGGGGGATGGATGGATCAAGCATCCCAGTGCCACCCAGGCCTGGTGCCACCAGCATCTTTCCACTGCTTCCTACTCATACGAAGCACTTTGATACAGTAAAGGTCCAGTTTCTCAGAGGAGAGAAAGGGTGCAGGACTAAGATTAAAACTAGTTTTCTGAACAGGTGGAGACAAATCAAAGCTCCAAGATAAAGCATGCACCAACAATAAATTGTAGTGCAAAAACTGTCTACAGTCAGCATTAAGTCTTTTCCCAGCTGGGTAAGATGGAGCCCGTAATTCTTCTGTCTGAAGTGACAGATGAAATAAATCATTAACTCTATAAATCTTCAGCAACCTTTATATTCATACCCTGTGTTTGAGGCAGCCAATTGTTACGGCATAGCATGTCATTGCATAGTTCACATTGGCGAAGGCCTTAGCTTACAAAAATATTCTTTAAAAAAAAAAGAAGCTAGATGGAACATTCTGCCCCCAGGACAATAATAACCTTTATGCACTTCCACCAAATACCTTACGGTAAGCACCAGCTACAAACAGAAATTCAAGGTACAGGAGGCACATAATTCACAGGAACACAGGGTCAAGGCTCTTTAATCAGAGATGGATGGAATCACAAATCCATACATTCTTCCAAGGCCAGCTCTCCAACAATTACATTTTCTTTAAAGAGCATATTGACAACTATCTTGCCCCATGCCCTTAGAAGTATTTTGCCTCAGGTTTTCTTAGCCTTTTACCCTCATTTCTTCTTCCACCTTTCTGTGTTCTGACAGTTCTGCAGGATTTAGTTCAACACACCTTTGTAATAAGTGGGCAGTAGACCTTACCTAGGGGTCTTAGATATACTCATTTACCAATCACTGGTCCAACTATTCATAACTGGGGCTCCAATGGGTACTTTGATGGACCTGCTAACACTAGCCTAACAAATACTTTGGGAAAAATGTGATGAAACAGCTGAAGGGCTTCCTAGCACAAAGACTACTATCACGAGCATGATTAAACAAGCTTGGAAGAAGCTTCCATGTCCCCCTTGCTTTTACAGGGCTGCCTTCATTCACAGGAAGGGGGGCAGGAAGGACTAGAAAATAAACAGCTGGACCCAGAGCACACAGGAGGAGGCTTATGGACAAGCAAAAGCTTGGACAGGAGCAGCTTAATGGAGCCAGACAAAAATTCAGCCTGCCCAGATGGATGAGAAGGGATGGGATGGCTAAAGAACTAGCTGGTGCCAAATGCCACTCACAGATGAATGAAATGGAAAACAAAATGGACAGAGCAGTCCAGTTCCTAAGCAGTCAGGAAGTTCTGATCTACAAACCTCTAGGACACAGCACCTCTATCCTTCAGCCCTGCTCTTTGAGGCTTCACAGACATCTGCTACGCTGAGCTTCCTTGCCAGCAAACACAATTTCCAAGGGTCTATTTTAGCCTGTACCTTATTGTAAAGCAATGAAGAAGAGTCCAGTTCGCAGGACCCTCTGCATCATTGAATAACAGGCAGAAATTAATGGTTAAATTAATGTTTTTCCATTGTACAGCGTAGCATTTATCAGAGTTAGGTGCCTAAGCAGAGACTGCAAGACCTTTGTCTTGGCACCTGAAAGGGATAACTTGATTTTCAGAAGTGCCTAGCACCGCTGATGAGAATTACAGATACTGGCTTGTGCATGAGAACAGCTGAACCTAACATCTATATAGGTTGTCAGAGCACTGTAAGGAAGTGTAAAGGTAAAGCAGTTCAGAGCCTCCAGGCTTAAGGATAAGTTCATGTTATTTCATCCAAACAAGAGATATTAAAAAGCTAAAGCAAGAGGGGGAGAGAATGAGGATGCTACGAGGTGTGTTGGGTTTGGGGGGGAGGGGCTTTTTTTGGCAGTGGGGGAAGGACCACCTCGTGAGAGGGAAAAGCTCCCCTGGCTCCAAGGCGGAGACCCCCAGCCCAGGCTGGGCCAGTGAGCACTAGAGAAACGCCTCTACGAATCCATAGTTGTGAGGGGAAGGACCGTCCTGAAAAGAAGAAGGTGTGCTGAAAGACAAAGACCCACACCTGGTTCTACTGAATGGAGTAGAAGAAAATAAAGTCCCCTGCAGCCCATGGAGATTCAACGGAGGAGCAGAGACTCAAGTGTAGGCCATGGAGGACTCCAGGCTGGAGCAGAAAGCTGAGCCTGAAGGAAGGTGTGACTGGAATTGGTACCCTGAGAGTCGCTTGCTGCCAGAGCAGGGGTGAGGACCTGCACTGGACCTGAGGTCTGTCTGCAGCCCATGGATGTCCCCATGCCAGAGCTGGGAGCTGAGCCCAAATAGGTCTGTGACTCCATGGGAAGCTTGCTTTGGAACATCTTGTTCCTGGACTTTCACGTCAGGAAGAGCAGCAGAGGTGAACTGACTGAACCCCCATTCCCTGCCCTCTGTGCCGCTGGGTGGGGGAAGGTAGAGAAATCGGGAGCAAAGTGATTTGAGCCCGGGAAGAAGGGAGGGGTGGGGGGAAGGTGTTATAAGATGTGGCTGTTACATCTAGTTAGATGAATGGCAATGAATTAAATTGATTTTTCTTCCCCAGATTTGAGTCTGTTTTGCTCCTGATCATAACTGGTGAGTGAGCTGTCCCTGTCCTCATCCTAATCCTGTGCCCCCTTTATTGTGTCTCCCATCGCATCTCACTGGGTGGCAGGGTTGAGTGCAGGACCACATGGTCCCACTGTGGATTAAACCACCACACAAGGTCAGAGCTGGTTTTTAAGAGTATTGCTTTACTGTTGTTCTTCCTTAGAGACTAAATAAATAAATAAATAAACAAACCCCATAAAACTGGGAGAAAACATGTGCTCTCCTATTCTTCTTTCAATCTGCCACTCACCCAAACCTTGCAGAAGTCATCATGCCCTGAAACTGGGAGCCCAGAGAAGGGCTGGACAAATGTTCATGGCACTTTCCAAGCTGCATTAGCAAAGATTAAATAAATACAAGCAAGATTGGAAGAGATATAAAACTTCTGCTTAAGCCTTCTCCCTCAGCTCAAGGGCAAAGAAATCTGCATCCGGGTCAGCTCACTTCATAATTGCTTCCCTCAGAGGACTTTAACAACCGCCTTTGATGCATCTGGTGTTTGTCGCTGCTGGAGAGGGTGATGCTTGCTCAAAGCATCAATCCCCTTAAATTAGCCCAGCTGTACATACATTCCTCATAAGCCACATACACGCTGTTTTTCAGTCTGATTATGCTCTGGGCAGAGCGGCAGCAAGTGTCTGCCCATTCATTCACCACTGCCTGTTTGAACATGTTTGATCAAGCCTACCTCTCTGGGTCACGGTTCTTGGTTGGAAGCTGGGGAGGCTGCATTTGTCTCTCAGGTGAATTTTGTATAACATTTGTGAGGCTGCTTGGCCATGGCAGTCCTCACCTCTCAGACCTCCTGCCAACACCCTGCACCGTTTTCTGTTGGCCTCACACAAGGCATTGGCATGGGTCAACAGAGGTCTTACCTTGCTGGGCTTCTGACCCATGCTGAGGGAGCAGACTGTTTAGGACGTGCCCACGGCACTCGTGGTGTTTTCAGGCTAGCATGGGAAGCGAAGCTGCTGAATCCGTGCCTCGGCACTGCACTGAACTGAAGTAGGATGCTAAGAGCTCAGGGATCCTGCTCCTCCAGCGGGAGCTGCCAAGGACAGATAAGTCATCCCAGCATTAAGCATGCATGCTGCCTGTGCCCCGCTCTGCTGTCTGAACATGCAAGCTGGAGCAAGGGGGTCAGCAGCTGCAAGGAGAAACGATTGCCACAGTTCACCTCTGAGAGGTGGCTTTAGGGAGGCTCCTGATGAGAGTTGGCTTCTGCCTTTCCTGAAGAACAATGTCTCTCTCTGGATGAATTTTATTTTGACTCCAGTCATGAGCTCCCCTCAAACTGCCCCTCAAAAATCCCAGTGGTTTTTAGATAGGCTTGGTGAGTCACCTAAGCCTGAAGAAAATGCTTCTCCTTTCTCCATGGAAGGAAAACACCGAAGCATCCTCTTTTGAATTTAACTGAGGTTCTGTCCAGGGCCTTTTTTTGGGACAGACTGTTTTCTTCTTGGAGCTTTTAATAAATAAATAATTAAATAAATGAAATAAAATAAAATCTACATCCCAGAGAGCATTAATTAAGGAATATCAAAAGTCTTGTTCTCTCACCACTATTTGTACCTGGGCCAACAGGAGAGCTGGGCTCCACCTCTGTGGGTGTCAGTGGAAGGAGGTGACATTGTCCACGGCTGCTAGGACGAGGAATGGGTCAGTCTGAGCACAAAGAGCTGGCATGACCCCATGCCTCCTGAAGCATTTACACTTAAGGTCATGTGTTTTCTTTGAAAACATCTAATAAGGAGGAAGTGTTCAAAGGAGCAGATAATTAACTGGCAAATGTCAGCCTGAAGTTTCACAGACTCCCTGAGAGGACAGATGCTGTTAGACAGACTGACTCCTCACAGGAGACCTGTGAAAATGGTGCTTGGGAAAAGGCAGAATGGGATGGGTGCCCAAGCTTGAGCCTTCAGGGAGCAAGAGTCAGCCAAAATGCTGGACAGCAGGAGACCAGTCATGCTCAAGGAAAACAGCAGCAGGAAGGGGTCTAAGGTCCTTTCATGAAGGGCTGTGAGCTGGGACAGGAGAAGTCAAAGCATCCTCAGGCAGATCCCTTCAAGCTTTTTTAATAAAACACAGTCACTCTACTCCCAAAAATAAATGTTACTCCAATTCTTCTAGGCTTACTGGAAAATGTGGAGGGAACTGGCTACTTGGAGTGGAGGTCTCCAAAGCTAAGCTGTGCCATGAGGCAGCCTCAGGGAAGCCCCAGTTTTGCACACTTTTGCACATTCACAGCTCCTTTGCCCAGAGCTGACCACCATCCCCTTTGGCCACACAGCTGGTGGGTGCCAGCCTCAGCACCAGTCACACAGGGCTTTCAGATGGTTTCATAGAGGCTGGTGGGGAGATGCCGCAACGGAGCCGTCAGCACTACTGCAAGGAAGCAGGAAAAAGCCTCTTAAGGATGCCTGTAAAGCACAGCCAGCTATGGAAGACTTCACAACCACCCTTGGACCATTTCTGATACTAGGCTGTGCTTGTTCTGTTCTCATTGCTTCACCAACATCTCTAGCAGTAAAAAAGCCAAATGCCTCTCAGCAACCTATCACATACCTTGATACAGCTAGTTTATGCTGTCAGGAGGAGTTTAAACAGCTACCTTCATCTTGTCTTCTGCACCCCAGGAGTTTCCCCAGAGACTGACAAAAATACAGTAACTGGTAATGGAGCTAGCTTGGGGGGGGAAAAAAAAAAAAAAGGCAGGCAGCAATGACAGATAGAAGGTTTCCCCAGATTTACAACCTTCTCCAGCAAGCTCCCAGCAAAGCAAAAGGACCATGTGAGTCAAGCTTCAACACCATGTTCAAGTCTTTAAAGAGAGTCATGTATTGAGAGCTCTGCCTCTGCTGCCACGGGTGGATAACCCTCCAACAGCCTGGCACAACTAGTGGCTAGCCCTCGTTTTTAAGCACTGTTATTCCTGTGTGGGCGTGAGCTTAGCAAGCCTCATTGATTTTGACAGGTTGTACTAATTATTCTGAAAAGACTATTTCTCTTGAGCTTTTCTTAATTCACTTTCCTAAATAACAAGATGAAATGCAGAAAGGTGGAGTTAAAATAAACTTGCTAGCTGGTGAAATCTAGTGCACTGACAGCATAGAGAGAGCAGAGAGAGTGCTGATGCTTACGAAAAAAACACTAGCAAGGTTTGTAGTTTTTACTTCCATGTGACCTCATACACCATGTTTGTGTTCTCCTCACACATACCCCCCCCACGCTAATACACATGCTTGCAATTCTTAAGCTAAAGCATTAGGAAAATAGATTAAGACTCGAAGAGGAGTTTTGCACAGCTAAATCTCAGCTGGAGCTGCCAAAAGTTAATGCTAGCAAAGGTTTTGGAAGAGAAGAAATCTCAGCTTGGGTTTTACACCAGTTCCTAACTATCAGGAGTTGCAGAGACGTGTGTAGAGAGCCAGAAGGTGGGGGAGGAAGGAAAGGTCTTGTGTGAGGGCATTGCCTAAGCCATTGTCCAGAAGAGAAGTCTGGATTACATAAAGGGATAGCCAAGTCAGCTAGGACTTCTCAGCTGAAGGAAAGAGGCAGCTGAGAGATACATAGCAGAGATGCACACAGTCACAAAGGGTCTGAAGACAGCAAAGAAAAATCAGTGATTTGCCACCTCTTTTAATATAACAGCTAGAGGACATCAAAAGAAGGTATTAGGAGACAGCATCACACCAAACAGGAGATGGTTCCTCACACAGTTTGTAGTCAAAACCACAGACCTCCCAGCAAAGCAATGCCATGGAAAACAAAATCCTACAGGAGCTGAAAAGGGGGGTGAACAAGCTCAAGAGATGCAAATCCACCATATACATAGAAATCACATCCTTCTCATGAAACTCCAAGCTGAACTCTTCCGAGCCATCTGCTGACATCCATAACCATGTCATGCTCCTGGGCTAAACTGACTGTGAGTCCAAACCAGTGCAGCCAGGCACTCCTACCTGCTCACAGGACTTTGGCATGGCCCTGGACAGGCAGACCTCCTGCTCAGTACTATCCAGCCAGCTCCACTCCTCAAGCCTCACCGCAACGCGCCCCAGACCTTCACCCCAGGGATTCACTGAAAGGCACCAGGACACCACAGGCTTCCCGTGCCAGTGCCAGCGCCGTGGGATGTGTTCACCAGGAGCAGCCTCCTGGGATGCAGTCAGGCTGGAGAGGGCAAAACTGAAAGGGCACAGAAACCATTGGAGCTGCTCTCCCCACTGAAAGGCAGACTTCACAAAAGTTCAGTGTCTGATGAGAGGCTCAATTCAGAAATAAAGCAAAAGAGTCAAGGCTTAGAAAAAGGCATGAGAACAGTGACAAAAACGGGATGCCTTAGCAGCAGTATCAAGCAGTTGCAGGTGAAATTTGTTTTCAGTTCGGTCATCTTGTTTTACACCTGCACTTGAGTTTTTCTCCCCTTAAAGAAATGTTTGCTTTGTTTTCTGGTTGAAGTTGTTAGGAAGCAGTCAGTTGTTATACTGAATTAAATGCTTTTTATTATGCAAAGTCTGACACTGTCTGAGCTGTAACTGCGTGAATGTGAACAGCATATTAATTCAAAGTCTATATGATTACATTTTAACATTAAAGGTCACTCAGCATTTTCTGTTTGCCAAGTCAGTGATTTTTGATGTGTGCTGTATGGACCTCTGGATGTCTATGCATTATTTCTACGCTATGTGCAAGAATCAAAGCAAGCCCATTTGAGAGGTAGGCTTCAGCTCTCTGCATTAGCCATCAGTGTTCTTAGATATAAAATGTAAAGATAGTAAAAAAGATCCAAAACTTTTAATAAAACCACAGTGCAAGTATTTTTCCTAAGTTATGTCAAACAACATTGGGATGGAGGCCTGATTTAAGAAAAACTGCACAAAGACAGCATCTTCTATTCAGAGAATTTAGTGGCACATGTACTAGACATCTTGCATTTATGTATTTTGTTCTATCTGTTCCGAGCATATTTAGCAAACTGACAGACTGCCTCTTTTCAGCAGGTAGTGCACTTCTGTCATCTTTAGGTATCTCAGATGGCAGAACAATGTTTAGATCAGCTACAAGTTTGCCTCACATGGATTTCAGCTCCACGGAAGCTAAAATTTGGATATGCCTAGAGTGCCTCATGAGCCTACCAGAAGTTACCTCTGATTCTTTAAGTGGTGGAATCCCAAAACCCAAGTCAACATCTGCTGAGCCTTGAGAACTTGCAAGGTGCATCCTTTCCCATGTGCTGTACATTCTCTATGTCCAGCTAAATAGGCACTGGTTTTATGGATGGAAGTAAAGAAGGATGGGATATGGAGAGAGCCCATCTTCCTTTTTCAAATCAGTATTACAGATACGGTTTAAGATAGTATCCCAAAGTGACTAAAATATTACTCACACCTCAATCTCAGTGAACAATAAAAAAAAACCCAACATCCCACACACACACCCAAAACCCAAACCACTCTACACAAGAGCAACTGTAAGAATTCACATTTGCAAAGGTGTAAAAACCTGCATTTCCTCTGTGGGAAGGGGAAACTGTAGAGCTACAACACAGCAACAGAGCATGCAACAAGTGGTATAAATCTCCCTCTAACTCAGACATAGCTCATTGACCCTGCATGACTATTTCATATCAAGTATTTAAAATAATTTTACAGCTTTCACCTAAATTGTTCTTTCTGAGTCTCAACTAGATTTAACAGCAGTCTTTCAGATCAGAAATTTGACTGAAGTTTCACCTGAGCCGTCTTCTCCCTGGCACAACTAGCAGAGACTAGAAGTCATACCAACACATTTCACATAAGCTTCCTGCTATGCAAGCACTGGGGGACTGGAAAGATGCTGGTACAAGAGCAGACTGTTTGCTTGCTAAGAAAACGTGAGTTAAGGAGTGTCAGCACCAGCATCCTCAGGCAGCTGTGGCCCCGCAAACAGTCAGGAGCCACCAGGCAGTTTCAGCCATGGCAGGAAAGCAGAGAACACCGTAAGTGGTACCTCCCCCACAAGCAGCACAACACAGGCCAGGTGGCACTAGTGTCTCACTGGTGAAGAAGTTGGTAATACTTCTTTTTTCCTCATCAGGCCACAGCAAGTCCACAGACAAGAAAGCTGATGAAAACCAGAACTCCCTGGTAGTAGAATTTGTCTTCTTTTGAGAAAAGGGCTTTCCTGGTAAGGGTTCCTCCGCTGATGCTGAAATATAGCCATACCCCAGGCTTAAGTGCATCTTGCCATCATATTTGGCATTTGTTCAGCCTGGGAGATGCAGTTATTACCCCAATGACACTTCCTGTTTGAAAACTGTTGTAAAAAAATAATGAGTACACTTTGGAGATAAGCCACCTCTTCCACTGTGTCATTTCATGCTAAGAAGAGAAAGCAAGCCCAATTCAACACTTTGCAAAAAGGGAAGCTTGCACTGTGCAGTCTGTTTTCTTACTGCTCCCAAACTACTATATCACAGACTCAAGAGGATGCCCTCTGTTCAGTCCTTTCACCAGGTGTCAAAAAAACTGCTGTGGCTGCAAAGTGAAGCCCTCAGCAAGTGTGACAGTGACCAGTGTGCTTCTGTATTGGCAGCCCATCCTCAAAAGCCAGCTCCATCCTGGTCTCCCTAGGCTTCGCCCAGCGGTGGTGGCACTGAAAATCTTTTCATACAGTTAGCAAAGCAAGTCATGGCAAATGCCATGCACTTCCCACAGCAAGAGCTGGTGGCTGAGGTGCTTGGTGGAGGTGGAAATGCAGAGCTCCCACTCTGACAGACATCTTGATCCCTAAAGGACAGTTTGATCCAGTGCCTTGGTAGGTTTGTTTGCTTACAGCATCCAGGAAGTATAGTCAATTCAGGAGCAACTCAAGCTTCAAGGGCTAGATAAGACCTGAGCTCCTCTGACTCTGATTCAATCCCACAGCAACCTAGCCCGCACACAGGGGGCCAGCCCTCACCCCAACCTGCTTTTAAGCCCCATCCACAACCTGCCTTCCTCATCTCTGTAATGCAGAGAATAAATGGTCAGATGCATTAGCATCCCAGGAGCCTGTGGTCTCCGACAGAAGCTGGCAGAACAGCAAGAGGCATCTCAGAGCAAGGAGGGGCTGTGCTCGGAAAAAGTGCCTAGAAGTATACTGCAGAAGCGTACTTCAAACAGTGCCATTCCTGAGATGAAGAGGACACTTACGGCCAGCCTGAAAGTGTTGGGCAGACTCTTAGAGCTGGTCTCAAATAGCTTTTTCATCCCACAGAAGTGTATAGTTTCTACCCCACACCCAACCTCACCTCAGTGCAAACAGGCTAGAAACAGCCTCTGTTACCTTCCAAAGGGAAGGACCCACACACGGTTTGATGACTCACTAGGATGTGACAAACCCCACAGGCCATGGAGCGGGATCCCCAGCACCCGCGTCGCAGAGCTGACGTGCAGTGGGATACTCTGGCTGATGGCTGACTGCCCTGACCTTTGAGTTTTGGCAGCAGTTGACAGGCTTGCCCAACCTCAGCTGGAGCACAGCAGCTTGGCAGATGGCTCTCCAGTACCCTGGGGACCGGCCTAATCTTAATTCTCCAGACATTATTCCTTCCCCCGCTTCCTGGTGCTCCTTTCCCTAAGTCACTACATTGTGCTACCTCTAAATTGTCTTTAAACCAGCTCTCAGCGGTACCCCAGGCTCTTGCTCTCTCTCAGGACCCTTCAAACTAAACAGAGGAACCCCATAAAAGAAACACATGCAACGCCTCAGAAAAATTCCCCCTGGCTCCCAGACTTGCCAGCCCATTTTTCCATGGAGCAGGGATTGTTTCAAGCAATCAGCTGCACTGCATATGCAAGAACAGTTTACCAGCCATGGCCTAAGCATCCTTCCTCTGTGCGGACAGTTGCGTGTGGGGTGTGACTTGTGCTGCCTCAACCACTGGCCGCAGTGCTGAAGCTCCCAGCACTTGGCTGAGAGCACACCCATGGAACAACCACTTGTCTGCAGAGATGCTGCGTGGCACTGGTCAACTGTACTCCCGCAGACAGACAGCCTCTCCATCCCACAGGAATCAAACCCCAAACCATCTCTTAAAGCTGCAATTCCAAATGCCAAACATTCCTGGTTAAGGTGGGCAAGAATAGAAAGGACCACTTTGGAAGGGAGGTGGGGAGGGTAGATACTCTGAATGACATCCAGGTCTTTCAGTTATGCAGCTAGACAACAGCGAAGAAATTCTTGCTGAAAAAAAAACCCACTAGCACGTTCACTAGGATCCTCACTGTTCTTTTCCTTCTCAATTTAATGGTATATATATGGCAACAGTAAATCAGATAATCTGCTCAAGCACCAATAGCACAAGAGGACTCCTTTCACACAGGTTATGCAAGAATTTTACTTATGTATCAAGAAGTCCTTTTTTTTTGTTGAATTGAGTTTTGAAGAGAGCAGCACATAAGTTTCTTTAAATTGTTTTTAATATCACCACTACCACAAAGGATGTTCTTATACTCCTTTCTGCGATGAACCAAGGCTGTAATTGAAGGAAGTATTTGTACAGGGACTCCTACATGGTTTAACCTCACCTTCTGTCCCACTGAGGCATACCCCAAAACCAAAATTTCTATAGACAAAATCTCAGTCTGTGTAAATCAACAGATCTAGGTCAGATTTATGGCTAGTGTTAAACTAGTAGCATCTGCTGAAACACATCAACTAAGGATATGACTGATGAAAAAGCATTTGGAGTAGAAAGAGCTTTCTTTCTACTAGCTGCATCAGAAAGGCTTGGATGATTCTCGGCAGCCTATTACAATTCCTTCAAACACTGGGTGTGCAACCACCAGTTTCAGGAGAAATACTGCATTTGACTTTCAGTTTTAATAGCCCAACGCACAGACAGAATGAAAGCATGACTGAAACTGCAAAAGCAGTAGTAATTGCAGTTGCCTATTACACACCCAAATCACTTCAATAACACATAGATGTGCTCTGCCTGACAAAGTACTAACTGGCACTCTGTGGGAGTCACATAATTGTTGTTTATGGCATGGAAATACTGTGTCTCTATGGGAAGCTAGCATCTTTGGTGAGTTTGTGTGAAGTTCAAGCTCATTACAACTCTCATGTTTATGTTCCCATTGAGAAGCATAGCTCCAGACCCTGGTAGCAAGGATGAAGGTAATGCCACAATGGCACAGGAATGTCCCTGTGTACATTTAATGTTCTAAAACTTTATACCTTTGGTGAATTCATCTCAAGCCCACTCCTCCTTAGAAAGCACAACACTAACACTCAGCCAAAGATGCCGGCTTTTTCACATCTCATTTAATTCAAGAATTTCTTACGACTAAGAGAGCTTGTCAGTGCAGCAACAGTGCTCATTTGTGACAGACAAGTTACACAGAGACAGAAGCAAAACCAACCGTATACGATGCAGGTTGGAGCTTCAAGCCCTGGGGTGGGGGTCCCAGTGAAGCCTCCCTGGTGCAGTTGGTGTCTCTAGATATCTAGCAGTAATGAGAGCAGAAGTAGGCTTTGAGGTTTTTTCCCTTAGGTAAACGTGAAAATAAGGTGATAAAAAGGAAGGGGG
>NW_010322662.1:0-38165 GCF_000700745.2 Antrostomus carolinensis
TGATTCTACGAAAACACTTACCTAAACCCAGGAATTTTTGCAAAAAGAATGAGGATAAATAGCAAACTGTGGGATCAGTCATCTCTGACTGCATGGTGAGTAGAAAGCCCTTTCAGCCCTATCAAGGACTGAACAGATATCTGGAATCAGCTCTGCCTGAATCTAGCAATGGCCTCTTTGGGTAAAGGCTCCTGCACATTGTGGCAAAGGGGGTGGGGAAATGGTGGCCTCCATCACTTATAAATCTGTCATTAAATTGACTTTTTTCAAAGAAGAAATATTGCAGTAATACAAATATTATTTTTTAAAGGAGCTTGTCTGTAAGAAATTGGCAAAATAATAGCATTTTGAGAAAACAGGTTTTTGTTTCTCACATATTCAGTCTCTTAGTCAATTCAGTGGAAATGACAGTGCAGGGTGAACTGGCAAAAAGTTATTTAGACTAGATCAAAGGTTAAATTTTCAGCTCACCTCTCTAATAATAAATAAAGTTTTGAAAATATGTTTTGGAAATGGTATTTTGTGAAATGAATTTCAAGGTGGCCTTTTAGGGTAGTCATTATTACAAGAGCCAGTGTGACACACATGGCGTAGGACAGGGAAAGAAAGAGCTCATGTATAAGGGATTTAACTAAGCCTATGAAAACTGAACTTGTTGAGTTGCATTTTTCTCCAGCTGAATTCCTGTTCTGTAGCAGTTTACCAATTAGGTCCTCCTCAAATTAAATCTACAGTTTTCTCTGCAAGGGAAGGGAAAATATAATAAATCAAAACTAATGAGGTATTCTTTATACTATTGACATCTTCATTTTTTCTTCCTGTGTCACTGTTAGATTTGAAAGGAGAAAACAAGGAGTGATATTGAATGTGAAAAATGAAAACTGTCCACCCTGTGAAAAGAAGGGAAGGAGGAAATCAGGAAGGTGAGTTCGCAGTTCCTTAAGCATATGCAATATCTGTAATTTTCAAATTTGACAATTGCACTGAGACACAGAGGGGAAGTGAACTGATTGGGAGAGTGTTTGCTCTTTCACAAACGGATGGGCAAGAGAAGTGCATCAGTCATTTTGTCCCGGCTGTGTATAATATGCACATCTCAATACAGGCGCAGAATGGCAGCCACAGGAGGGAGGAGGGTTCTCACCTGTTTTTCTTCCCCTGCTCACTCTGCCTTCCCTGCAGGGAGAAAATTAACACAGTCCTTCCTTTCTCCAAGAGGAGCTGTTAGCTTGAAATCTAGTCAATTAAAACACTTCCCTTACCCTTCTCTATATGCATCCACAAACACCTGTGCTATTTTTTTTTTTTTCAGATTTAAAAATCATATTATGCTATTTCTTTTTTGATTCCTTCTTTTGTTGCTATGTGATGCTTTTCTCTCTCTCCTTCTCCAGCCCCTCCCTTAGCTCCCTCCCACCTGGGATAACAGAGTGACTAGACTGAGCAAACATTGAAATAGGCAATGTACAGATTGCTTTCAAATGCACAAAAAAAATGAACCATGAGGAAAAGGATAAAAATTTATAGGTTTCTTTTCCCCCTCTTTAATCATAGGTGTTATTATAACAATATAGGTAAAATATTTTCTGATGGAGGTGGGATTTTTAAATTGATAACATCTGTAAGTTCAGACAGTGGTTGAGAGTTGGAACTCATCAGCTTCTGTGTGCTGGAACACTGGGACATTAGGCAGAATTAAGAGTGCAAGGGTGCTGCATTGAGCTGTGCTCACCCAGATCATCACACATGGTTAAGAACACACGTAGCCTTATTGCAGTTCTGTCACGAGATTAGTCTAGAGTTTGACTATCACTAGACTGTACAGAATTTAGTGTGCCTTTTTGTTGCACTCATCTTATCTCTTGATTTTTCGTCTGACTGATTCTGATGGTTATCCAGAGAGCCATTTCAATGTCTAAGAAGCTAATTGATGCTATAGTCTTGCTAGGGTTTGTTTTCATCTGCTACACTTTACTGATGATTTGTCTGAAGGTGTTTCTTCAGATACAGAAATTTGAATAAAATTAATAATGAAAACAGAACATTTTCTCACAAGTAAGCATTTATAGTGAACAGACAGACACTGAATGCTATGTGTAGCATTCCACGTGGTTACCAAATTTGTCTTTAATGCAGGCATATGTATCCAAGAGCCTCATCCTTACTTCAAAGATGCTGCATACTCATAGCTTTGTCTTCAGTGGGGGCTGCAGGACACCAATTCTCCACAAACCTTCAACTTGTGGAAAGATAAATTACATTCAATCCATCTCTTCTACAAGATCAGGTATGTAAATGTATCTCCCCATAACCAGAAAGATTCCATTAGCTCTTATTTTAGGATATTTTAATGCTATTCCTATGCACCTATCTCAGCAATTAACTCACACTCTGTAAAAGCCGTAATTTGTTTTGCCTGAGATGTATCTCTGTGTGTGCAGTAGAGGGCATTGGTATACATAAGACATAAGAACTGAAACATCAACCTGTATTTTTGATGAGGCAGTGCAGAAGGTTTGGATTTGGGTCTAAGTCCAAGAACAAATAGAATTTGTAAGTAGTTTAGGTGAAAGAAAACTCATTTCCTTGCACTTTCAGTTATTTTCTTTCAGGATTCAAAGGATCAGTGTCTGGAGCCCTCCAAAATTCCTCCCTTATACGACAGACTAAAACTAGAAGCAGAACCTCTGTTGCCAGACTGACTTGTCTGGCTTCCCCAAACAAGAACAATATGTATCTTTAAATCTCCTCTCACTTTATATTGGGTGGATCCTGTAACTGGATTAAGACAACACATCAGTATCTTGCAGACTTTCCAGGAGACTCAGACAATCAGTGCAAAAATACAATCTAACCTAGGACACCCCCTAGCTTTCACCTTCAGAATACCTGACTGAGGTTTAGAAAGTGAACATTCCTTTGTATTAATTCATTATAAGTTGCGGGCAGCAGCGTGTATTCTTCTGGTAGCCATTATGTACCTCAGCACCTTTTACAAGGATAAGATATTATACATTACAGCATAGAGAGAAAAGACAGTGTAGAAGCTAGTGACAAGAGCTGACCCTTCCATCAGAGAAAAACTGATTATCAGTCAATTTTAAATTTTTTATTTGTCTGTGTAACACTCAAGACACCAATTAATGACTCATCTTTCCCCTATTAGTAATATCTACACTGTACTATGCAGGAAAACTGTCTTAGTCAAAATTAACAAGGCACAAAGTACTAGCTGGATAGCAATTAGCAGACAGTGTCATTGCTGTATCTTGCTAATAAGATGAAACAACAGAGAAGGAAATGTATTCTGTGTGTCTAATGGATGTTGTAGATCAAATAACATCTCAGAGATTTCTGATGTAGTGTAAACAGAATGACTCCCTGTTGTGATGTCATCTTGGATCAGTGGTAGAACTGGAATAATCGCTGGCATGTAACTGATGAGGAGAAGGGAAAAATACAACATACTGAATTTTATGTTATCAGATGAACAGCTTCATTTAAGTCTGCAAGGGTGTTTGACTCTATATTAGGTAGGAGATAGACACTAATGGGGCTGGTTTGTTTTTAGAGACAAATGTCTATGGTTCCACCCTTTCTCCTTCTTGTTGCCCAACCTCAGCCTAAGATCAACATGATTCAAAAGCAGATTTCACCTATCTGACATCCACATGTTCTCCTTTCGGGGACAGAGGCTTAGATAAATGGTCTGGGTTTTGAGGTCATCTCTGTAACAGGATTAAAAATATTAACTGGCCCATAAATTTGTTTTACCAGGGTAGCGTTGCCTGGCTGAGCCTGTATCATTTTTATTGCTAGCTACAGTTATGTTTATTGACAGACAAGGATTATAAAAAGATGACACAAAGCAGTAGTTATTCTGGGTTCCAACAGGAACAATAAATTCTCTGCCTCCAGTTCTGGAAATGTTTCAAGGCTTTTTCTTCATGAATAGTTACTCTATAAAGCCATAGTGTTTCCTTGACTAACATTACTCATTTAGTTCACCTGTGTTGCTTCAATCAGTAGAACAGAGATGCAAAAGAAAGTAGTATAATACTATAAATTTTACAGAGGCCTAAATAGAGCTGAATTATTTTTTTTTTTGTAAATCTTAGTTGCCAACATCAAGAGCAGAGTTTCATCTGTCTAGAGATATTTCTAAACACAAAAAACCAAACTACCAAAAAGGCAAGCAAGAAGACTTGATACACATGGGGAGCTTAAATTGGAGAAAAAAGAAGTAAAGAACAGCTACACTTCTAAATACGCTATAAAATGACACAAAATCAAACATACATGAGAAATCTATTGAACCCCAAATTTTCAAATGTTAATTATCTGCTGCAATGACAGTAAGAAGTTGTAGGACATTTTCTGTCCAGTGCAACCAATGCTACAGATGTGCGTTACTTCACTTTCAGCCTATTTCAGATGTCATGTTTTTCAAGCCTCTATCATTTATCTTATTTTCCTTTTGCTCTTTCAATATTTATTTATGTCTTTCCCATAGTCTGAATCCTGAAACTACACTCTAACTGAGTGTCCTGGTTTTGACTGGGACAGAGAAAATTTTCTTCTCTCAGTACTTAGAATAATGCTGTGTTTTGGATTCACTATGGGATTTGGTATGAGAAGAATGTTGACAATATACTGACATTTTAAGTTGTTTCTGCGAAGTCAAGGACTTTCAAACTTCCCATGTTTTGCTAGTCTGCAGGTGCAGAAGAAGCTGGGAGGAGAGTGACAGGTTCAAATTGGCATTTGGATATGCCAATAGGATATTTCATGTCATATAACGTCACGTTCATTATATAAATGAGGGCTGACTAAAATGCTCTCTCTATCTCTCTCTCTTCTGGGATTGTGGTTTTGGGTTTGGGATTTTCACTCCTCTGGGATAGATATCTGGGAACAAGTTGGGCATCAGTCGGCAGGTGGTGAGCAATTGCACTCTTCATATATATATATATATATATATCCTGTTGTTATTATCCTATTATTATTGTCATTATTACTTTAAGGGTTTTTTTAATTCCAGTTATTAAATTGTTCTTACCTCAACCTATGAGTATCCCTATCTTTACCCCTCCAATTCTCTCCCCTGTTCCCTGGGGGAGGGGAAATGAGCAAGCAGCTGTGTGGTGTTTGGCTGCCAGTCAAGTTCAACTCTGACACAGAGGTATCACTGGTCTCAAGAATGGCTAGAGTTATACAGAAACACAGAAGGGCTGAGGTTGGAAGGGCTCTCTGGAGGTCATCTTGTCCAACTCCCCCACTCAAGCAGGTTCACTTAAAGCCACCTAGACCCTCTTACCCTTTACAGATGAAAATGAATATATCTGAGAATAAGAAGAATCTTTTAAACATAGTGTCGCACTGCTGTCACTATCTGTGTCCGCCTAACTTGTAACTCCTTTTCTGCCTTATCCTGCTTCCTAACTGTTTTTCCCCATTTCACATATGCAAAACACTTCTATAGCAATTGCATGTGCCTTTGTAAAATTTCCACTAGTTGATTTTGGAACATCTTTCCAGTTTCTGGAGCTCCTTCCAAATTTAAAAGCATGTTCATCATTTCATCATTCAGATCATTGGTCAGCAAAGGATTGAATAGAACTGGGCTCAGAAACATCCCATTTTCAATATCCTCCCAGTTTGACAACAAACCACTAATAGTTCCTCTTTGATTTTGTTTTCTCAACCAGCTGTGAGCCTTCTCTGCAGTGATTTAATCATATGCCTTAATTTGCTTATGACAGTGCTATGTAGGAGACTCAAGAACCTTAGTGAAGTAAAGATATATCACATCTTTTGCTTCCACCTTATTCACTTATCCTGTCAAAGAAAGAAATTAGATTGGTTTGATACAATTTGTCTTTGACAAATTCACATTCACTAGACTATTATTACCCTTGAGGTGCTTATAAATTGATTGATTGATCCTCCACCATACAGCTTCAGTTCGGGGAAAATCGCTTTACCGGCATCTACTCTGATATGCAGCTATCTGGGTCAGTTCTGGGATTTCAAATCTACTTCTCCTGGTTTGGTATTGTCCTCCCAAGGAGGCCTTCTAGCTGTCTTGACCATGTGTTCTTTTCAGTCCCAAAGCTAATCAGGTTGTATGAGCTTTACCTGCAGTACTCAAAAGCACCAGACCTGTGAATACTATCCATGCTCATAAAAAGACCATGCACCATCTAACTGACCTCTTTCTACTGTAATATTAAACTTAAAGCCACTACCTATTGATGAGAGTGACTGACCAGTTCTGGGATGCATGCTGCAACGGTGCATGAGCAACAATTTTTTGTCATTTATGCAGAAAGATTCCAGCTGAAAAGCAGAACTCAGTAGATGGAATTATTGGTAAGCAATATTTGTGATTTATGTAAATGAAGCTGCTCAGAATTGTCTCATCTCCTTTTTTCCTACAAAGGGAGCAGAGAGTTTCAGTTTTTTAAGCCATTTGACCCTGAGGCTTACATTTGGAATTCCATGCTAACAGACACTACATAATTATTATTTTAATTAGAAAAGCTGCAAAAATATTCTACTGAGTCTCTTAATTCAAATGGTGTAGCTGCCACATAGGGCTTAGTCCTACAATAGTTTCAGCACAGAGCTATACTGAGCACAGTTGGCTTTGTGCTCGAAACAAGCTCAATATTTTGGCATGGCATCCTCACAATGCAGAATTAGGTTACTGAAAGGGTGTTTGAACCCAAACTGATCACAAGAAAATACTTCGCTACTAAATACTGCAAACTTGACTTTTACACTTATGACTTATTTAGTAAAGGATTTTATTAAAAATGTTAACATGCATAGAGACCCAATTTTGTAGTTTTTACTGGAGCAAAACTCCTGCTTCAACTAAGGAAGGACAGTCCAAGCTCAGTGTGAGGTGATCTAGCTTCAGTCAGAGTCCTGTCCTTGTTCTTGTTTGATCTTGGCCTTTTGTTAGGCTCTGCCATTGCAAAATTTACGTGCAGAAATTCACTGGGACTGCTTCCACCAGTAAGATTTTTAGTATCACAGTACCTCAGTTTCCTATTTCTGAAACAGAAATAAATGTTATTTTCCTGCATCAATCTTTGAAGAGCTGAGACACATATTTAGGGGCCAGAGAAGAACCAAAATAATAGACAATTTTTTTTTTCATTGAATAGGTCATTACAGAAAAATTTGATCTGACGAAACAGTATCATAGAGCAAAATTAATAGATTAATGGTATAATTTTGCTATTTCTTTTCTTTCTCTGTTTGCAAACAGATAACAGATAACATTTGGAGAATTATAACATTTTTTTGTATTCCATCATCTACCAGTGCAAATATATCCATTTGCTTCATTTTATAAGCAGTTAAATTATTCTGACTCTTTTTATACCTCTGTGAAAAAAGATATCTACCTTAAGATTTACATGCCCTCTCTTCCACTCATCACTAAGGGTATGTTTGTGTTTTGCAAAGGGATACAGCATGTTGCCTGATGTAGGTTTCATTCCAGCTTGTACGTCCACACATTGCTATACAGAACCCTGCTACTAACCTAAAGTGGAAGCAATAGAAGTCCTAAAACACAGCACTGTACCTGCACCAGTAAAGCCTTACCTCTCAGCAACTGGACTGGGATCTGGGCTGTGATGGGGCTGGTCTGCTTACTGTTCATTTCCATGCAGACCTGCTCCAAGAACAGTCCCATCACTGCTTTTGTGTTCCTGCCACAGGTCTTCCAGCAAGATCTGGAAGCTAAGATTGTACAAAAGGAAAACAAGTAGATCCTCAAATATCCCATAAAAAATTAAGAGATTTATAAAAACAGGGAATTAAGTTGAAAAATGTGTTTAAACTTAATTATCTATTAATTTGAATATGAAACTTGGGCTGTGTCTTAGTTCTCTGCCATAGTTTTATTTACCTAAGAAACGGCAACATGAGCTTTCTTTGTGACTTTGTAAGTGCAGCTGGCTAAGAACATTGTTCCCAGGGCTGTGTATGCCCCTCCTGACATTGCCAAGGTTACTTGTGAATAAGAATCACGTTTGCCTCTGCTACATCAGAGAACAATTAATCTTCATTGTTTACCAACCAAGAGTAATCAAAAGCAGTAGGGAAATAAACTGTATTTTCAGGTACATATGAAGATATTACAAAACCAAAGGCAAAGATGCAAACTAAAGCTGAAGAAAGCTCCTAAACTGCCTCTTACAGAAAAATGAAGATTTAGATATTTTACAAACAGTTTATTTTTTTTTCATATTTCAGTGAAGACATATTTGATGATGTAAATTTGAGATATATAGCAAAGTGATACAGAAAACCTTATCTGCTCTGGAAATGTTAAGGTTGGAGCAGATATACAAGAGCTGCTTTATTTGTTTAGGTTTTTTGTGAAGGTGGTTTTAGCAATATCAATGGGAAAATTGGTTCTTTTTTACTAGAGAGGAGGAGAAAAAGTATTGCTATGAGTAACCAAGAATGCACTTTTAAGGTACTGACACACTGCTCACCACTGTAATTACAGGGATAGATAATTATCTAGGTTTGAACAGAGATCAGAAATTAAAATAATTGAATTGCTGACTCTAAATTAAACTAAGGGCTATTAGTAATAAAGGACTTATAAGTCCGCAAGTTAGGCACTGTTCTGCCCCAAACAGAAAACACTCCATTCACGGAGTAGAAAATAAATCCAGCTGGTCCAGAAAACCCTGAGCAGGTACCTGCTTTCAGCTAGTTAACAAGACTAAACTTCAGGCTGTGTGCGAAACCATACAAGAGAATGAAGGCCCCTCCATGTGGTGGCAACCCAGAGCCTGGTACCTTAGGTGAGGAACTGAGTTTTCTTCTGAGAAGACACAAAGAGATGTTCCCACCATGCACCTTATCTACATAGGATTGGACTGCTCGAGGATTGGACTCAGAGGCCTGCCAAGCCTGAGGGAAGAGGAGAAGGAGAGAAGACGGAGAAGGGAGAAGATGGAGAACAGCATTTCAAAAAAAGCAAGAACACTTCTGCTTTCTGTGGGTCCCAGTCCAGCCGCAGAGATGTACTGGTCTTTCAGAGGAATTAGACTGTCCTCTGATTAGCTTTTGGATCTCAGTGGAAAATGAGTAAGAGCTGAGCTAAACGTTCTGGCTAGAAAAAGCCCAGCAAGTTTAGATACTGCTGGCTAGCTTCTGAGTGGGTTTAAAATAATGATAATAATAAAAAAAATAATAGTTTCAGATTTATATACCTAAATGCTACAAATGCAACAGTAGGTTGTGGAGAATTTTCTTGGGTTCTGCATCAGATGCTTTGCACTGTACTTCCAGACTACAAGCCCCTGCACTACAGCAGTCCACTACAGTCCCCTCCGCTGCAACCCATGTGAAGTTTCTTCTCCCACATGCAGCACGTTTGCCACAGAGACTCTGTATCACTTTAACTCAGTCATAACTTCCTTTAGGAGAGAACATCCAGCTACAGACTGGCTTTCCAAAAAAAAAAAAAAAAAACCAAAACCCCAAAAACCAACCCAACAAATCACAGACTTGTAAAGGTAAATATTCTATCAATTTTGAGCTGTAAGCTCACTGTAGCAAAATATCATTTGGAAAAAAAAACCCAAACATGCTGACAGTCAAATAAAAAATGATTCAGTTTGTAGTAAATACCAGCAGGACAACAGATTGCCTTTCTTAGATTCAAATCCTAGGTTAGTGTTATGCGCATTGTTAAAACTTCTTTCTATGAATAAGTTTTTTTACAGAATTTATCCTGGAGTATCTAAGCTTTGTACAGCTGCTCCCTGACTACTCTGTGATTATCTGAGAAGCCAGCTGAAAGGTTGGTTTTAGTCTTCTCCTTTTTCATGCAGTATTGCTTTACTGTAGTTATTTGATAAAATGCAGTGTGTGACAGAGATACGTTTCAGAACATAAACAGAAATACCCTTGTAAAAGTATTGAAAGCTTCAGACCTGTTATTAAACTGCTCACCAATGCTTGCCTCTGTCAGTGTTGCTCCCATGTGTGCCAGAATGGCGCAGAGCTCCCTGGGCACCAATGTGGGATTTGAAATGGGGGACAAAACCATAAAAACTAGGAGAGAACACACTGGTAGTCAGAGTGGTTATTTCACATGCGTTAGAGAGGGGGGTAGGTGAAGAAAAGAGCATCAGACAGCTGTGCAGCAGCAGTCCTTTTCAAAATGATAGACGGTGCAGGGATGCAGTGGTCCTCTACTGAGGCGCTCTAAGCTGAGACATGGGGATGGTACGTTATCATTTGCTAATAGATATCCATTGTGCTAATCATAACCTAGTAGATCTGTCCAGCAGGCTCAAGCAGGAGCCAGTATCTCCCTGTGTCTAAGAGAGCTAACACAGTGAAAAGCTAAGAAAGTGCTTTAGAAATAATTAGGTCTGTAGATGAAACTAGCACAAGGTCCTGTTCTGCTGCCAAAGCATAACTCTGCCAGGAAGCTTTGTGCTGTTTTCCTTACATACTGCAGGGCAAAATTTCTTCTAGGTGACCACTTAAGGAGCTGAAAAAGAAATATTTTTTAGGAAAGAGGGTCTTAAAATAAAGTGCAACACAACTACTCAACAGGCTGGGAATGCTTCGGGACAGTCTGTTAGGACAGATGGCTGCTTAACAAGAATGGTCTCTTGACCAGGTTTCTCTGTCTGCGTTCCAGGTGCCTGCACGTAAGGAAGCCGATCACATGCACTGTTTCAAATGTGTATCGATTTGCCAGTGGGGAGAGAGAAAAAACTCCATCTTTGATAAAGAATTTGATTTGATGATCATTTACAGACCACACCACACGAAGTCTTGACACTGTTTCTTCACCCTAATTACTTTGTGAGCCATCTGGTGCACCTGCTGTTGCATTGAGGCAGGAGCAACAGTTTTACACCCTCCCTCCCTTTTCTTTTCCTTTTTCTCACACTGAGATGGATCTTTTAAGTGAACATCCACCTGACGTGGCCAGACAGTGCAGATGTAGACGCAGGTGCAAACTCGGTCAACCATGCCTCCAGATGGCTGTTACTTATTAAGACAGCCAAAGTAATAACCACAGACAAAGAGCCTCCAAGAAAAAAATCAAGACCAACCTGCAGGAAAACATTAAGTTCAGAGATGGAGTTTATGAGGATCCCAAGGAGGTAATCAGCTTTGAATCTGTGGTGAAAACAGGACTGGCCAAGCCCACTTGAAATTTGGATTAAATGATAGATTGATAATTGAGCAATTGGGAAAATGGTTAAAATGCAATATTCTCTCTGAAAGACTGATTGCATAAGCATAAGTGCCAGTAGCTAGATGCCAAGATGAAAGCCGTGGCTTCCTTTTCTCCTGCTGAGTAATATGCTCTGCAACTGAGAAAGCCAAGAGACAAAAGCAATAGGATATTTTATTGTCTGGTTTCTTTTAAACATCAGAGGAATCACACTTCTAATGGCTGAATTCCAAACAAACAAGCAAACAAAATGAAGCAACTGTGTCCTCCCTCAAACTCTCCCTTTAATATCTTTAATTACTGGACCACAAAGTGTGAAAGTTCAAAGGAATGATTTTCAGGCTTGGGAAGCCTCACTAAACAAGTTCATTTAGGCAGAAGAAGCTTACAGGAGTCCAGAGGCCACCTCTGCTTCCACAACTGAATGAGCTTCTCCTTGTTAACCTGAATGCTCTTTTAGGGGAAAGGCATCAGAAAGAAAAACATATTTTTCAGCCAACTATTCCAACATACCTTCTTTGGGACTATCACAGATCCCTTAGGACTTTTCTGGCCTTGAGGGATAGCACAAAAATGCGCCCTCCTCTCTAGTGATCATCTCAACAGCCATGCTGTCTGAATGAGTGCTCTGCTGAGCGGAATTAATTGCTGCTTTCCACCTGTATTTTCTTGAGACAGGATTTGTGGCAGAGTGCCCAGCAGACGCTATGCTACTCGGGACAGTGGGTCCAAAAAACCAGCATGCAAAAGTGATGGGAGGTGTGAATCCACAGGCAGGTCTTTGGCCCTGCCATTCTGGTGGTGGCACACAAACACCTTTGGGCTTGGCCAAGGATCAGAGGCAGACTGATCCAGGGACTCTGCAAATTGAGAAGGAAATGCTGAGTGAAGTGCAAACTTTACAGTAGCAGATCTTAGTGAGAGGTGGGGTTACAATACAAGCCAGTCAGGCCAAGCTCCCCAGGTTTAGTCCACAATGACTATGAAAATGGCCTAGGCGTATGTCTCCTCTGACAGGTCTTCTCTGAATTTTCCTGTCTGGAGGACTCCTTAAAGCCTGAGGTCTCAGGGCATTCAGCCCAAAGACTGCCATCACCATGAATGTGATGAGATCCCAAAGCTGTCTTGTAATTCCTGACATACCCCAGGGAATCAAATCAATTCCAGATCCCTCATGTGTCTGACCAACATCCTTTATCCAAGGCCTGATCTACAAAAAAAGTACAGTTTTTAACCACAGCTTCCACTGGAACTATGAATTTGGTACTGGGATAGAAATGTTATTAGAGGCACAGGTGAAATACTTTGAAGGGTAGCAAAATGGGTGGAGTTGGAGGTGAAGATGGAGATTTCCCCACATCTCTGGCCCTTACTCAGGGTGCTTCCCCACAGCAGTTCCCCAGAGGCAGACATGCCAAAGCATAGTGGTAGTCCTGGCCCTGCCTTATCCCCTGTCCTCCTGATGCTTGGGAGGCCCCCCAGCAACCCTGGGCAGTGGAGGGGAAGGAGTGGAGTGTGAGGTTGCTTGTGCATCCCTTCCCTTTCTTCCCCCCCTCTCCCCACTCTCAGTGCCATCACAAAGCAATTACAAGCAAAAAGAAAGGCAAGAGCAGGTCGGGGGAGTTGGAATCATAGAATCATAGAATGGTTTGAGTTGGAAGGGACATCTAAAGGTCATCTAGTCCAATTCCCCTGCAATAAGCAGGGACACCTTCAACTAGATCAGTCTGCTCAAAACCCTATCCAGACTGATCTTGAACGTTTTCATGTTTTTAATATCTTAGATCCTATTACTCTCTCAATTTGCCTCATCTTTAGTTTAAATGTAGTGCAAACAATGTGAAAGAAATGAATAAGGTCTTCATGCTCACTTCAATTTGTGCCTTGACCCTTTGTATGAAGGTGTCTGTCACTGCCATAAATACCACTTTGCTGACACAGTTGAGAAACCTTGAAAATTATTATTATTTCTAGAATTTAGAACTAGGAGTTTTATCCTTGGACCAGTACCTCCTGCACAAATTCACCACAGTGAGACATCTCCCTACCACAAGACCTTTAAATGCTGCATATTAGGCAGCAAATGGGGACAGGGAGTGTAAGGATGCAGTAAGACCTTCCCCACCAGCCTGATAGACACTGTTAGCACAGCAAAACGTGACTGTTGCCAAGTTTTTGTAGGTACGTGGAAAAAGGAGAGTTTTACTGAGGTTTTAAAGGAAGATAATGCAAACAAGAAGAGAACCATATTCTGGATTATGCTTTTTCAAAAATTCTTTTTAACACAACACACAGGGACTGCAAGGCTACTTCTTAAGTCCTGTACTCCATGTTGTGTTGTGAGAACAAACCTTTCCTCAGAACCCCGTTTTATTTATTGCCCATTCAGTTTGCTTAGCCATATGTAAAGCTAAACCTTTGCTAGTCTTCCTGGAAACTAAGCCAGCCAAGCTACTAAAGAGATATATTTAGGACAGAGAAGCTGTAGGGGACAGCTGGAGCATATCTCTTATACTTTGCTGTAGCACTATTTAGCCTTGTCACTGGGCCCAGAGTGAATTAGCTGGTACTCATATTTTAATGAATGACAGCCAAGCAAATTTAAGTGATGAAGTTGGGATCAGCTTTTCCACAGTAAAACAAGAATTTAGCTAAACCTGTATTTGATTTGGCCTATAAATATATTGTCCTATTAATGACCTCACCCAAAGGCAGCCTTAAAACCGGAACATTTATTTTTTTCTGAAATCAGGGCTTTCAGTGAGTGCTTTGATTTGGATGTAAAATCCAAGGACAATACCTATTTTTTTTGGCGCTAGAGATTCTCTGGGCAATTTCTGAATTCACTGAGGGGTAGTTATCACCAATACTGGCATTGGTATGATGAGACTGTGCTACGTAGGGTGGATTGGTTTTACAGTGTTGTCTCTTTTCTAGGCTCACTGTGATGTACAGTACATGTATATTGGTTTGCATCCTGCATTCTAAATGGCCTGCATTGTCAGCAATACAAATTTTGTATAACTTATTAGTGATATAAATCAAACATTTCAGCTCCTGAATAATGTTAATCTGAGAGCCTTAACCAGTGAAGGGAAAATTAGGATCCTCCTTTCAGGACAACTAGGTAATTCCTGCAGCAACTGTTCTTAGCAAGCTGTTTCCAACTCCAGCTTTTTTCTTCCCTTTTTTGCAGCTGAATTTCCCTTTGGAAAAGCAAAGTGCTAGGGCAAAGTGAGAGCCTTTGTGATAGACTGCACTATGCAAGAAGCAGAAGGAACAGCTTACAGACTGACTAAAGCAACCCAACTCCATAAGAGGGCAGTGTAAGAAATGGACACTGAAAAGTATCCAGAAATTATTTTCAGTAGCACTGAAGTAACAGTTCCCATAGAGGCAAAGTTCCCAGTGGTTTCAGGTAGCTGAGGGAACAAGCTCTCTGCTGAGCAAGATTTCAGAGATTGCACTGAAGTCCAATGGATTACTGCATACAGGAATTTGTCCTTTGGCTCTCCACTCACACTCGATTTTCTGTCTAAACCCATGATTTAATTTAAGTGAATCTTGATTTATACCACTATGAATAAAAGGGAGCTGAGGCCACCAGTAGTATAAATAGTCTTAGCTCGGTGGCAGTCTTGCCTGTGTGAGAACTGCAGGATCAGGCTGTATAGTCCTGGTAGCTCTTTGGCATTCAATGAGAAAGTTACCTTTATTTATAACATGGTACAGCGGGACGTGTCATTGTGATTGACACAACAACTGCAAGGTCAGAAGTTTGATACGCTGAGGGAAAAGTGTCCTGGCAATGTATATCTGGAGATTGTGTTGAGTCAGGGATATGTAAAAGGTTAAATAGGGTAAGTCTTGAAGCTTTGGGTTTTTTTGTATCTCAGACTAGCTTTTTAGAAACATCCTTGGAGGATACTAAAGAGCACCTTCTATAGCAGAATGCCTAATTCACCCTTTTTGCCACCTTCTGTGACCTTTTCACCACCTCCTTAGTTGTGCTTTGTAAAACAAGAACCACTAGAACAGCGTTGTCATCAAATCCACAGCCTCTATTCCTTCATTGATTCTTGAGAGGCGATAACAAGCTCAGCTAAGAACACATTTTAATAATTATGTAGCTATAATTATCATTTTGGCTTTGCTAGGAATTTTGAAAGATAAACTGTGCAATCTATTTATAAGCTTGATAAGCAGCAGGACCTAGTGCCCTTTCCTTCTAATAAATCCATGGTAAGTCTCAAATGCAGACTGAAATAATCTAAAAGAGCATCAAATAAAACAACGAGGCTTCCAATTAAGCATAATCTTGCAGTAGGTGGGTGCAATAAATACTTCACCAGTGAAGGGAAAGAAAGCATTGTATTTTACATAGAAATACAGGCGTTTCAATAAACACTTAGAATGTGGCAATCTTCCATGAGCTGTCCCATCCACACTAGCACTTATCCCAGGACAAATGATGAAGGCAAAAAGCTATTCCAGGAATACCTTTGGTGTATAACAAAAGGATAGCTTTTGAAGGAGAGCTCCATTTTACACAGCTGGTTAGTTACATTATATGTATCTGCTCATTTTCAAAACTGGATTTTATAAGCAGAAACAAATGGAGAAAAATAGCAGGAAAGACAATGAAAAATGGAAGCACAATTTCAAGGATGTCAGAGCAGGGGCTCTGGGTAAAGTATGAAAGCAGTCCTAAAGACAAGGTTTCTGGGGTCCTGATAACTGTTTCCTAGCAACAGGAATACTATTAAGGGGGATGCTGAAGTCCAGTTTAATACGTTTATCCAATGCTCTGAAGGACAAGTAAATAACAGCAAATTCCTCATTTTATACAGGGCTACTTAGGCTCTATAACAGTCTATACAAGAAGTTTCTACAGAAATCAGTCCTGCATATGTACCTATATATATATCTTTATATATATATATATGTTGGTCCTTTTCCAGCAGAACAGGAAAAAATGTTATTTATCGGGATACTTGCTTTGGGTTATTAAATTAGATACAAGACTGAAAATGAGTTAAACACAATTATGTGAAAGTAAAGTACAATACCTTCTGCTTTTATTTCTAGGATATTTAGACTGCTAAGCTCACAAAAAAAAATCTATTATGATATTTAGAACTGACTGTCATAAAAGCTAGCTCACAGCTTTAATATAGTTGAATACAATTATTTTTAGCTTAGTTGTGAAATTGCTTTAGGTGAACAACTGCTATGTTATCCTGTTTTATCATATTTCTCCTAATAATGCTAACCTGGACTAAAACTGTATGTCTCTGTTAGGTTTTTGATGTTAAAGAGAGATCCATATATAGCTACAAAAGTCACAGAGTCACACAGAATGGTAGGGGTTGGAAGGGATCTCTGGAGATCATCTAGTCCAACCCCCTTGCTAGAGGAGGATCACCTAAAGATCTAGCCCACCCCCCCTGCCAAAGCAGGTACATCCAGAGGAGGTTGTACAGGATCATGTCCAGGTGGGTTTTGAACATCTCCAGAGATGGAGACTCCACAACCTCTCTGGGCAGCCTGTTCCAGTGCTCTGTCATTCTCAAAGTAAAGACATTTTACCTCATCTTCAGATGGAAGCTCCTGTATTCCAGTTTGTGCCCACTGCCCCTTGCCCTGTCGCTGAGCACCACTGAACAGAGTCTGGCCCCATCCTCTTGACACTCACCCTTTAGGTATTTATAAGTATTGATAAGATCCACTCTCAGTCTTCTCCTGTCCAGGCTAAATAGACCCATCTCTCTCAGCCTTTCCTCATAAGAGAGATGCTCCAGTCCACTAATCATCTTTGTAGCCCTCCTCTGGACTCTGTCCAGTGGTTCCTGGTTTTTCTTGAACTGAGGAGCCCAGAACTGGACACAGAACTCCATACTAATCTATATACTATAGACTCAACAGTGTAGACTATATTCTGCTAGAAATTTGTTGTAAAGCTCTGAGCAAACTTTCCACAAAATAACCACCCAAAGGAGAGGATAATGGCATATAAACATTTGGGAAGGAATTTGATAACTTGGTTGAAAGTATTGTGTAATTCAGTAAAACTCCTTAGAGTCAAGTTTAACAGCAATATTTATGCATACATTGAAGTGATTAAGACAAAAGCCAAAACTGAATCAAAATATTGGAAAGCATGGAGAAAATGATTCAAGAGCCAAGCACTGAAAAAGGTTAACTGCTGCATGTCATCACACTTATGTCAGTGCAGTCTTACTCTAGTAACCTTGAAATGTAGATAATTAATGATCACCAGAGTCCCAGTAGCTTCCCAAGCCAACCCTCAGAGGTCTGCCATCTGATTTCTATGGCAGATGACCTTTGAAATAGATTCTTCCTATTTTGGGGGGGAAAGGACAAAAATATGATAGAATTTGGTGCCTTTTTTTACTCAATTCTTTTGCTGCTCAGGCTGAAGTTCTAGTTAGTACCTGATATTTATTTTTTTTTTCCAGCACTGTTTCGAGGGTCTGATTCTCTTCTTCAGCATTAGGCAGATCCCTGGACCCAAACAACAAATTCTAAGCTCCATTCTTTCCACAGCACACAATAAACACAATGCAAATAGGCTCTAAGACCCATGGCCACCTTCTGGAAAATTTACAAAGTAACTCTAGGTGGAGAACTGGTTTGCCATCTCTCATTTCCCATTTGGAGCGTGATATTTAGTTAGCCAACAGATGCAGAAGATTAGACAGCAGCACTGTTAGGCTCAAACTGGCAAATTTTCAGGGCTCTCTCATGAAAGCAAGACAACATGCACTTTTGCTGCATTCCCTTCATTTCCCTGAATGTAAATTATTGGCTGAGTCCACCCCCATTTTAAGACATGGGTCTCTAGAGGGGCTGGAAGATGGATGTGTCCCCATCCCATTTGACAGGAGACTTCAGGAGCAGCCTGCAGAAATGCCTGCAGGCAGGGTCTCTAGGTGAGTCTGCTGGGGTAATAATCTACCTAATGGCATAGGAAGCAGCCAAGCAGTTGAGAGTGCTTGAGCCATCAATTCAGGTAACTTGTACCAAAAGTACCTGCATTTTCACAAGCCTTGGAGATCAGTCATGTCACTTTTTGGGTCCTCTGTCAGGAATGGAATGAGACAAAGCTGACAGCCATAACGGAAACATCATTTCCCACCTAATTTGGCAGGCTGGAAATCCTGCAACCATCTTTTCTTCCAAAAATGTCTCCATGCTCTCTCTGTACACCTCTCTGTGGAAGTCTGACTAGAAGCCAGTTTACATCACTTAAAAGATGGGACAGGGACTTACATAAAACAAGACAGCAGACAGCTGCTTTCAGGCTATCTCATTTCTAGAAGTGAAAGTGTAATTTTAAGAAATTAATTGTTTATTTTTTATCCTTCTTGAAGACGTTCCAGGTTTTACCTGAAAAAAAAAAGGGTGTTTTTAAAAGGAAGATTGAGGTACAGTTAAGACACATACACACAATGAAATATTCAGGCAGTGAAATCATTTTGCTATTTTGAACCCATCTTCAAAATATCTTTGTGTACTACCTCTATAACATTCCCACAACAAACAAAACCCCTACCCAAACACACTTCCGTGTAAAGCTTTAGGCATTTTAAGTTTTTAGTTAAATTCTTGAAACAATTAGGTGTAAGCTCCACCATCACTATCATTAAAAGAAAGTTAATATCTTTTCTGTAGTGAAATACATTTGATACCTGTTTGAGTCTGCAGCTCCTGTTGCTCATTCTCACTACTTTCAGTGTGTAAAACAAGGGCCTGCGCTACCCTTTTTATCTTTACACCCGAGCACTTGCTCACAAAATTGTAGTATTAACACAAAATAAACCAAAAGAAGGAAACAGCTGCTCAAACCCTGAAGAAATAAACTGCATGAAGCACACACAGGGGTTCACACTTTTGCTGTTCTAGTTAGGAACTGGGTGAGATTGTTATGATCTGTTCCTCCTTGAGGCCTGATGTTTGAAAAATTACAATGCTTTCTACCACCATTAGCTGACTGTGCTCCTTTTTTGTGGTAGCACAGGGAGCTGATACTTGGGGGATCTAAAGGTGTTATGCTTAAGTCCATGCTGAGTTAGATTCCTCACAAAAGCACAGAAAGGAAGTGCCAAATGAAGGGGTTTCTGTGTTTTATATTTTTATAAATTGCTATGGAATAGTATATAAATCAAATAAGAAATAATCTTTCATTTCCTCTGTTAGCTGCCTAATTCTTGACTACTTTTTTAAAATGTGAACTACAAAATCTTGGCAGATCTAGCTTGCCTTTTACACATTTTTGCAGATTATCATAGGTGAGGATCCTTATGCATTTCATATGAACACACAGTTCAGCTGTCTAAATTTGATCACATTAAGTCTTGTCTGCCTGGATCTGAGACTAAATGCCAGAATTTGATAATTGTAGTTCTATTAGTGCTTAAAGATTTTAATAAACAGTTGCGCATACATCTTGGCAACACCTCTTACTGCTCCTGCTGGTTTAGAAGCAAATGCTGAAGAAGGCTTCAAATGGATTAGAACCCATTCTTTAGTGTGTGGCTGTTATTAAAAGGTTATTCAGAGGTTCTCTTATGGGGGTATCTCTAGATTAAGGATTTATGGAGATAGACCAAGGTTTTCTTGGTAGGTACTTAGTAGTTACATATGTACCATATGTTGCTGTTTTTGAAGTTTCCTTGTTTAATAGTATTACTTTTTTGGCTTTTCCTTAACGTTATTTGCAGTTAGATCAGAGGCTGATCCTAAACCCTGATCAGCCTGTAAACCTGATCTAAAGGCGCTGTAAATACAATGGTGTCTGAATTCAGCACTTTTCAGTAGGCCTGTATGAAGTAATAATAAATTACTGTCTGAACTTAACCCACAAACAGATGTGGATTGCAGGAGGCAGATCTGATGATAACATCAAAAGAAGCAAATCATAGAATACCACTTGTCAGAAAGTCCTTGAAAAGATATTAGGAACTTCAAGAAACTCATGGTGAATGTCCATTTACTTGAATTAGCATGGGATCCTGTGAAAGAAGTCAGAAGACAGAAACCTCATAACTCCTCAGGCTGGAATGAAAACAATATTCAACTGAACAATAATAATTTCTACCACAATACCTATCAAAAATCAGTTGGTTAGTGATTGTCAGATAGGAACACTTGATATTTGCCTGTCCCCCTACAATGAAGCAGATACACACATATGCATACCCACAAATGCAGACGTGCGTATTTCATGTGCATTTGATTACATCCCTCTTTGTATGCTGGTTTTCATTTATCAATCATATCCTGAGCTTATAAATACTTCACAATTATGACCCTTGGGTGTTCAACACAATTCTTAGAGTAAGGGCTTGATTTCCCCATGTTAAGTTACACATATGTTCGTTAATGTGGTGGCAGTTTTGCCAGCAGGAGGGTTTTTCAACAATAAAAAATGCTCATTCTGTCCAAAAAAATGGCTTGATTAGAAGAGGCAGAAGCTTGATTTTCACCTGCTTGCCTCTTAAGTCTGGGTAGAGCAGGTGTGAAACACTCTGTAATTGAACAAGTGCTTACATCTGCTCTCAGAGTCCCAAATGAAATTATTAAAAAGAATTAAAGAATTAATTAACCAAGGAGGAATGGAAATAGGGCAGAGTATTTTGCTTCCGTGGAGGCTTGTTTTTTTGGATGCTGCTGCTTAGATCAGTTAATGCTCTTTTGTTATTGGTCATGATCCCGGTCCATAGTCCTTTTCAGACACAAACATTTCATTACTTTATTTTGGAAGCTCTACTGATTTTTGATAAGCAAATGTCATTAAAGATGCTGTCATTGGCAAATCATGGCAGTCTTCCTACAGAGTTCTTTCAGAGAGTATCGCTCTATTGCCAGTATTAGACTGCAGCAGTTTTGCTGCTACTGTGACAAATTTTAAATTAAATTTTAAAAAGCACAGGAAGATAATGATTTCCAATAAATACTGTGAAATTCACTTCCTATGGTAGTAAAAGACACACAAGTTACAGCACACTAAAATGTATACATTTGCTGCAATTCACCTATAAGAAACGCAAGAGGAAAGTTAGTGATTTTGAATAGATGATGTGTTTTATTTTATTGTTTGGAAGCATGTCCATTATTCAGAATCACAGAGCTCATGAACTGATGATCCAAAGGGAGGCTCTTTTACTATTGCATCTCTTGCTTTACCTCTATAAATATCCTTTTTTTATTATTATTCTGCAATTTTTAGATTTGTTTTATGGTAGTTGTTATTAATGTTGTACCTCTGACTGTTAAGAGAATTCATAGCTCTGTTAGAAGCCTGACATGTCTGGGAGATTTGCTTGTGTATGTAGTTTTCTTGCAATAAACCAATCTGCCGGACAGGGAGGGGAATATTCTGCCTTTGATAGCAGGTATATTTCTCATTGCAGTTAGTGGAAATACATAGCTTCAAACAAAACCAGCAGCCCCAAAAGTTTAAATCACTGCAAACTCGGAGTGTGTAAGCTTTTTTGTATACGATTGCATAGCCTAGATAAAGAACAAGGAAATAGCTACTGCCATTTATTCCTACCAGAGAGTGAGGAGTGGTCATGAAAACCTCATGCTCCCAATTAACTTCTCTGGGAATTTATAGGGTTGTCCAGCCATAGGACAAATAGTGTCTTCAGCTCACCCAAAACTGCATCTAAAGGAGATCAATATTACTAACAGCATTGACCTTTTTTTGTTTTAAAAACCTCCTTGTTTTCTCTTTCTCTCCTAAAATTGCTATTGTGACTATATTGAGGCTCTCTCCCCCCGCCCTCAGGACATTTCAGAGCCAGGAAGATACTAAAATCTTACATGTTATTTTGTATTTTACTTGCATCTTTAGGGTGTGGTGAAATGACAAAACACAATGATGAAAAAAGTCAGCAAAACTATGGCAACAAAGACTTTAATTTCTCCAGCAAGATGTACTAACTTGGAGTCTACAACCTACTGCAAATCATCTCTAACACATCAAATGATTCGCAGACATTTAGTGAGTAATTGGATAGCTGCTGGTGCAGCAACTTGACAGTGAGGTCAGTCAGGAGCTGGTTTATCCATGAAGGCTACAGTAAAAAAAAAAAAACATACTTCTTTTTTTAATTATTTAAAGAATAATCAGCCAAGAGGTTAGATAACTCCTCACTTCCAAGTGTGACTTGCAGAACAGACTGAGTTTCAGAGTTTGTTTAAGGTTATTTCCTCTCTGAGAAATATTCACTGGGAAAAAGGCAGAGGGAGAAAATGTATGCATTATTTCTCACAGTGTGTTTTCTCAAAATCTCATTCTAGGGGTGATGAGGATACCTGGGAGAGCTTTGAACCTGGCAGCTACATTTGTAACACACGCTTCAAAGAGAAAGTAAGATCATGTTTAAAAGCCCTAACATCACATTTAAGAGCCGCTCTGCACCAGGCTTATTTTGCTTGCCTTCCAACCCTTTCTCCTCCATGAGGATGGAATACCTCTTTTGACAGAAAGCCCCCCAAACAAGCAGGCGTGAGGAGACCGATTCTTGTGGAAAAAGCTGACAGTATGATCTGGACTCTGGCTCTCATGAGAGCTTTGCTGTTGACTTTAGCCAGGCCAGGATTTCACCTGTTGCCCGTGTCAAGTTTGACAAAGATTACTGCCGTGAAGCTGATCCTAAGGGAAGAAATCAGACCACTTTTCTACACAAATGCCCGAATGTCCAATGTGTAAGAGGAAAACTGGAAGGATCATAAAAAAGACTAATCTTTTAGACGTGCTTAGCAGGCCTGATGATGCTCCCACCGAGGCTATGGGAGCTGACTTGAGAAGGAAGCACAGTATGCCAACACAAGCACTTCGCCTCCATCCCTTGTCAGGTTTCCTTTACAGCCATCACAGAGCATCTATTTCTTCGCTCTACATCTTCAGATGAAAGAAGCCAGAATGGCCCAGGAGAAATTTAAGCTGGTCACTGCAAATCGATTCACGCAAGGGTCTCTGGTGTGAGGATGTGCTACTTCTTAAGCAGCAAGAGAAGGGGAAATGAAATGAAGAGGTTGTATGGCTGCTCTCAGGAGAATGGCAAGCTAACAAGAGCAGATTGGTGTTAATTTAGCTGAGAAAAGAAGCCTCTCCTCTTTTAGTGCTTGAGGATTTGAGATTTCAGCAACAGGCTGGTGAGGTAGGCAGGGAGAAGGAGTGGGAGGGAGACCGGTCTTTCTTAAGTGATTGCTGAAATGTGGAAGTAGGTTAGGGAACAGGAAGAAAAATACATAAGCAGAAGGGAAACACAAAAACGGAGAGCACAGATCTGGGAGATGACTCTGCTGCTTCTAAAGGATCTCTGTTGTGAGAGAAGGGCAGGAAATTGCTGCTTTGCTCCACAAAATTAAAAAAACCCCAACAAACCCAAACCAGAAGGACTACTCCCACTCTGTAGCAGTACAAATCCAGTATTATGTCTTTCAACAGGGTAATGTTAATGTGGAAGCACAGTATGGCTTTGGAGCAGTGTTTATTCTTACCAGAGAAGACTAGAGCATGGCAGGAGCAAGTTACAATTTTGTCTTTATGTCAGCTGAAGAAAGCATGTCCTGTAGCAATAATCCTACGTACAATCTGAGCAGTTAGCACTGCCAATGAAAAAAGCAGTTCCCTATTGTGTGCTCCCTAGTTCCCCTACCTAGCTTAGTCCAAACCCCCTAAATAGCCCTGCAAACATAGGCTTGTAAGTGTAACAAGTGTAAATGGATGACTGGGGGAAGGGGCAGAAGGTTAAACCACTCTTTCAAAGTCTTAGACTGTATGTGAAACTATGAGTCAAGAAAGGCCTTTTGTAAAGATAAGAGAATATCCACCTAAGACCTCCTTCTTTCTGGACAGCCAGAAATTTTTGATGAAAAGCTGCATTTAAGAGACACTAAACATAATCCTGAAGAGGAGTACTGCTTCAGATATGGTAACATGACACATAGCATGCGTATTTTTTAGTACAATATATCATGTATATAATGATAATAACAATAAAAGCATAGGTGATTTTGTGTCCTTCTGCATTCTAGAAATACTGTTTTTCTGGTTTGTATTGTCAAGATAAAGCAGAAACAAATGGTTACCCAAATGCTGAGTATCCTTGAGAGAACAAAGAACAATTTTCTGAAGATGGAGAGAATGATAGATTGGCATGAGGTAAAAGAGACACCTGCTTCAGTTCTTTTTGTTGATCCGAAGCTTCTGTTGATTCAAGGGATAAAAGAAGTCCCCTGATGGGATGTGCCAAGAGACACTTTTAATCTCTTTTTGCTGGTGAGATTCTACTGCCAAAACTTGCAGTATGAACTTCATCCAGTGTTTATTGTGTGAAGAGATGAGATGAAGGGGCAGCCTTCCCTGCACCTCTCAGTCTTAAATAAATATAAGCCCAAATCAGAACCCGAGATTCATACCCTGTAATCTTTTAGGGAAAGGATAGAAAAGCGATATGGGTCCAAATCCATAGGTTCAAATTAATGCCTACAACTTTAGATCTCAGAAGGCCCTTATTTTTATTTTTAATATGTCCAGTCTCCTGAAGAACAACTGGTTTATTGCAAATTTAACTCAAGGCAGTGAAAAAAGCAGGTTTCAAAATGTCAGCTCATGAAACACTGAATGAAGCAGAAGCTTGGGACAGCTTGATCCTAAATTCAGGGCAGAATGAGGTCCAAACACACCATCTGGAAGTTTTCATATCACCTGCCTGGTTACATAAGGGATATTAATGGCTTCTTATGGCTCTCTTGTCTGGAGGACAGTAGTTGCATTTCCTTCGGTTTCCAAATATGTTAACTTGCATGCTCATCCAAAGAGTTAACTGAGGTGCTGTCTAGTAGGAAGTAAAATTCATGCCAAAACTAGGTATCTGTTATGCATTCCAATTTACCTTCCATGATTTCAGCAGGAAACAATAACTACAAAAAAAGGGACAGAGCAGTGAGCAAAGAATCTCTCTGAACTAGCACCCAGCCCAGAAGCTCTCTGGGCTTTTTCTCTGAAGCTGTTCTACTTATCCTTCTACACCTGATGTTTTCTTCTTTGTTAGTGTGCTTGCTTCCTCCCTTTTTTCAGCATCTTTGTCATTGCAGCAATTTCTCCTGGAGATACAGAAAATTTCCAGCAGAATAAGAAGGAGTGAAGCAACTCTGCCCCCGGGTTCCTGTACTTCATCTTTGCGGTGTGGAGGTGAAGCTGCTATATCAACTCCCTCGTATGTAAGAGAAATCAGAGACTCACTTGTTTTCTTGCAACTATATTGAAGTGGGGAACTGTGGTTAGACTTTTCCACAGCTGCTGGTTCCAAAGAGGTTTAACCAAGTGTACAATTACACAGCTATTTTACCTGTACCACTTGGGGCTCAAAATGCTGAGAATTCCAGAGTGCAACCACTGCCAAAACCTTATTGCATTTGACTTTGTCAAACCTCTTTACTTTTCTGTGGGATGCACTTAACCCCTTGGCATTTGGGAGACTGACCCAAACACTTTATCTGAGGCAGAAGAAAACAAAGCAGAACAAAACAAAAAGCAGCAACAAGAAAAAACCTAAATACTTCAAGACATTAAAGTCAATACATTCTCCAGTAGCTTTTCCAGTAGAAATGTGCTTCTGGTTAGTCAACGTAGTAACTTCTTGTGAAAGCAACCTACTGAAAGATTTGGACATACAGTTCCCTCTCTGAATTTTTTTCATATAAAGCATTTGGCCCATATGTTGTTGTATCAGACTCCAGTGTAGATTTCTCCATGTTGTCACCTTAGATGTGAGCCTTTGAAGTTGATGAAAAATTAAGCTTACTAAAATTTCTGTTATCTCATTATGCTCTATATACTCCTGTTTGCAAGGTACTGTTGGACCAGGGCTCTTGCAGTAATTTGGATTTGAATGTCCTGTTTTCTGAGCTAGTTTTCTGCATCGTGCCTACATTACACCCAGTAGAATTTTCTCTCATGTTTGATAAAGGCTTTGTGTCCCCAAAATGTCCAGGAGTTTTACAATCATCTTATAACTTATAACTTAATCTCCCCTGTTCCTCATTTAACTGCTCTCTTGAAGTATCGTGTCTCATGTTATATCCTTCCAACTTTGGATGAATAAACAACACTGAACATCAGAGACAGGCAAACACTGTAGTGCTTTTATGAATATTCATCTGTATTTTGAAAGGAACTCTGCATTTCCTTGGTTTTAATTTTCATGCCATAAATATTCTGACAAGTAATATCTGTACAGAAATATTTGCCAAAACAGCATATATTGTTATAATAGCATCAAGTCATACTTAGAATGTTAAAATTCAAATGAATAATTGATATTCACATCAAAAAACTGAATCAAAGAATCATCCAATTGAGTCAAGAAGACATGACATGTGATCTCTGTGCTAAATTGAATCAGACTGAATTTCTTTTTTGAAAACCTTCAATAAGCTGACTGTGAATGGTCCCAAACTTGAGTTTCACTCACTGTAAATCATTCTGAATGACAAACAGAGTTACAAAAACATGTTTATAGACAATTTTCAAATGGAAAAAGAGGGAAACACATTAAAAGAAGTACTTAGCTTCAAATGTTCTCCTAGTTGAGCTCTTAAATAAGTTACTGTCAGGCCATCCAGAATGGTGCTTTCCCTTTGCCTTCTCTCTCGCTTAAATAATGCCAATTTGAGGAGCAAAAGATTGTGCTTTGACCCTGGAGTGTCAATCTTCTGCTTATCCATGCAGAAGACTACCTCAGAGTCAATGGTCTCTACTTATTTAAAGTACTCTTTCATTCCCTGGCCAAACTGTGCCCATATAGGGAGTTAAATTACCCATGAGTATTCTTGCTTTGCCCACTGACCTTTATTGCTATGACCATTACCCAAGGTGATGCCTTATTGGTATTTCTGCTCTGGTAAATGAGCTTTCCTAGAGCTAAAATACCCTTATCAAAACATTACAAGGAAACAGCAGTATGTACTAGAGTGGTCACCAACGAGAAAAAACAGTCTTTTTCTACGGAAGGTGATTTTGAAAAATATTTCCACTCAGTGGGACAAAAGGATGACTCTCAAGTGAGCCAGTGCTACTATGTTCCTCCTCCACAACCCAACAAGTCCTCCTGGAGAAAAGGAGGTGATGGGAGCAGCACAGCAGGCCTGTCAGTGAGACCAGGGAAGAGATGCCAGGCTGCTCCAGGCAATTGGACAGACCACATGCTTCCCTTGCTTGGCAGTGTTGCCAAAGTGGCTGTAGCAGACAAGAAGCATAGTGAGGGCAACAGGAGGAAAGCTGCATCTGAAAGAGGTCAAAATGCCAGCAGGCACGGGAAGAGGTAAGGTGACTCACAGGGAGAGATACTACATGCTCAAGGAGCCGTTCAGAATATGGGGAAATACATCCATCTGACAGCAAGTGGTTTAAAAACCTGTTAGGATGAGGTTTTAAAAAAAAGCCAACCAAGTAAAAATCCCATGTTTCAGGACAGGAATAGTGCTTTGGGGGACTGTGGTACACCACCTAGCATGGCTGGACATAGTGCAAGCCAAGAGCCATCTTGCAGCAGGACATAGGCTGGCTGGTAGGCCTTGAGCTCTGAGAAAGGAGGGTGAAACCTGAGACTGTTGGATCAACTTTCCTATTTTTTTTCCTAACATGAACTCAGCTTGGATTAAGGAATTTTGGTATCTTTTGGCTCATCTTGTATCCTTTTAGGAGCCATGTGCCATGCATAAGTGCAGGAATACTGTTACATTCATAGGCTGTTGTCAGGTTACCCATGACTTAGTGTAACAGTAACCTTCTGTTCAAATTCAGACCCAGTACTTATGTCTCCCTTGCCTTCATGTCTACCCGGAAGCTGTATGATATCAGAATTGTTCATGAATCAGTGTCATAACACACAAAAATTTGTCTATCACTTCTCTTGCTTTTTCTCTCTCCTAATATTTGAGGTAAGAGGAGAGCAGACAAATAACAATACAAACCAAGCCAGCAACAAAATACTACACTGAAAACATGTAATACCCTGTTATTTGGAGAGACACCTTGGAAACCACAGTCTTTGCTTGCTGCATCTTTACATGTGTAGAATTGAGAACACTCCCATTATTCCCAAATGAAGTAATCCAAGAGACTGGTGGCAGTTCAATGCAGCTTTTTAACACAATCCGCTTGCAAGTATTCAATGCAGAAAGATGTTACTAGACAGCATATTCTGGAAATTATTTCATCTTCCTACACAAAGGCAAAGCTATTTATCAGCTCAGATCCATTCATTATCCTTTTCTATAAGACAATACCTTTTTACCTAGATATTGCCTTCCAAAGCCCTGGCCATATTGTATGAAACAATAAACACTGGAGCTATCACTGAAAAGCATCTTTCCTGGCTTTGCCAGCAAAGCTTTTCTTCTGGGGAAATGTGTACAGACAGGATGCTCCTCCTTTTCCTTTCCAGTCACCTCCAAGCCAGCAGCTGTCTGAGGACAAGGGACCTCCCTGAGTATTGTGATTACTGTTCAAATGGGCTTTATAGGCCATGATTAGTCCATTTAAGAGCAAGTAGGATATTTCATAGGCTTCTGCCATCGATGCAAATTCTGGATTATTTCCTCCTCTGCACAAATATTATTGCAGTTAAAACAAACCCACAAACCAACAAACCACCACCCAGAAAAACAAAACCCCTTCTTACTAATTTGTTTACTCATTGACTTTCATGTAATACAGGAACTGGCAATGCAGTCCCTGAGCTATCTCTTCCAGTATCAGCACATCAGTATTCAGGAGTCCAACTGCTGCTGTTTGCAAATCTGTGTAGATGAATGCAGTCCAAAATGTACAAGTTGGATCTAAACATTAAACTGTATTTACTATAGAATTAAAGGTAAGTTTGTAACAGACAAAAAATGAAAAATGTGGATCTGCAAAAATGAGCAAATATAAACTTCTGATTTTAATAAGCTGGGCAAAAGGATTTTCATACAGTTTCTATCTCTGACATTCCCATTTTACATACATTTCCTCTCCACAGATGTGTCTGGACATTAAAAAGTAGATGGAGGCTAGGTTTTAAGTTGCAGCATGAACAGTTGCTGGCTTGAGTCATTGTCTATAAAAAATGTGGCCAAAATTCAACAGTGTTGATGCAGAAGATTAAGCAACTAAAGTGAAGACTCTTCCCCCCACCTGGCAAGGCACCTTAGCACATGCTAGACTTCATGCTTGTGGGTTACACACCAGTGCCCAAAAGGATACTTATGATCCTGCTGTGAAGAATGCTCTGCAATGGCTTGTGACATGAAGGCCTTCAATAAAGTTTTTGGACTTGCTGAGGATACCTCTGTCAGATTTATACTATGTTCTTTTACACATGATAAGCTTTCTTCACTTCATGTGTATTTGACCATATAGGTTGATTTTAAATTCTCTTGTAATTGAACACAGTGTAATGTACTGGTGCACAAATGACAGAGGAAGTCCATCAGTGACATTTGTTTGTGCTACTAAAGCACTCCCTTGATCAGAATAGAGGAATTTTAAAAAGAGATACTGTGTACAAGCATTAAAAATATCTCAACACCTGGAAGATTTGGAGGCTAGCCCAGGGTAATAGTGAGACCTCTAGGCACTTGAACTTCACACTGATGGAACTTGAGGAATATCTTGACAGTGATGGAAATGAACGCTAGACTGAAAACTGAAGAGGAAAGGAGCAGTTAGATTAATGCAGCGGCTTTGCAAAGTACAAAGCATCGCTGAAGCCAGCTGTATCACAACTCAGATTGCTTGGGAAGGGAATGCCGGCCTCTGAAGGGGAATCCACCAGCAGTGCCACTTCCATTCTGGCAGGTAGATACTTTAGAAAGAAACATGCATCCATGGAAACGTGCATCCATGGAAATAGTCTCTGTGTTTGAAAGCTGTTCTGTCTCCCAAAAATGCACTTCATAGGGCACGGTGCTGCCTGACGCATGCAGAAGTTAATGTGCAAGGAACCAAAAAAAGCTTAGATAAGCTGGTAAACGGAGTCCCAGGAGGAGCTGTGCACCCGCATAGTTTCATATTAATCAGGGGAAAAGAAAGAGTAAGTCTTCATCATCAGTGTAGAATTTTGATGATAGGAAGAGTCTTGTGAAGGTAATAAAATTGGGAAACATCAGAGAAACCAGTAAACTAGTAATTAAGTATGACTACAAATAACCCTGTATGACCTACAGGCTCAGCCTAGGTTGTTATGAAATTTTAGCATAGAATGGATGGATGCTTGGCTTTCTATAGATAGTAACTGCTACTTAGGGTGCCTTTGGCTATAGTCTGGCCTGACATTACAAAATCTAACTTTACAGTTAGATTCAGATATATTTTGCATTTGCTTGGGTCAAGTCTGAATTCAATCTGAAAAAAAAAAAAAAAAAAAGACAGAAGCAGGACAATTATTTAGGAAACTGAAAATGCCAAGGGAGCTCTTGGACCCTATGCTTCTCTTTCCCCTCTTACTTCATGCAAATAATAGCTTTCACTACAATTTCCAGCAGAAAGTATTTGGAGCACTGATTTTGACTTCCTGATTTGAGTGTGTGCTTGACTCTGTGCAAGTTACCAAAAAAACCTGAAACATAATGCTGTGCCTCAACATGAATATTCAAATTCTTTCAGGAGGACACCGCTAAGATCATTACAATTGCTAATTATAAAAGTGGTAGCCAAATCTCCCGCTTCCTTCTATTATTCTTACATCCTGCAGATGTCCTGATTTAGCCAGTTAATCATCAGATTCTCTTGGGAATCATCTGGTCGTTCTGTTTTTTGTTCCTTTTTTTGAAAGAAGTTGCTTTGAATTTTTAGTGTGGTGTTTCTCATTTTCTCAAATGTTATGTTTCATTTCTTAAATATTGTATGTGATGTTGCATTTCTTAAATACAGCGCTTGGCATGTGTGCACTCACTTAAAAGGTCCCTGAGCCACATTTTAGTTCCTGAGAAAACAGCACATATCCCTTCAGTCAAAGCAGACATTTCATTTTGCCTTCGATCATTATGCCACCTGCTCACTCTCAGCTACAGCAGGTCTTTCAATAGCTCTGTCATGTGGCTTCTGTAAGTTTTGTTTACATCTGAAAATATTGGTCCTATGTGGCAGCGTGTCTGAGAACTGTACCAAAGACTAGGGTGTGCTTGTGGGCTGGTGTGATGCCCTTCTTTGCAACAGTGTCTTGTGAAACGCTGTCTGGGAAAATGGTAAGCAGAGTGAACGGCTGGCCAGAGTCCCCTGGCTCTTCCAGCACTTTTGTGCTACCTGACAGCTGTAGATATCTGAATGCCTCCTCATCTTTTCAGATGCTCTAATTTTCCCACAGCTAATGAGATAGCATGGGACTGTCACACCATAATCTGTGAGGAAAAGGATGTGAAGGGAGGAAAGGTCACCCATTAGGAAACCATAACCCTGAGGCCTATAAGCACATAACCGTTGTGTTCCACCTACTGTCGCAAGAGGCTATATTTGTAAAGCATTTATGCTGTATTATGTTCGTAATGTACTGATGGTGTGGTATTCACTGCATGGCATAATCTGACACTGTGAAAACTCATATCCTTTGAAAAGGCCACTAATGGAGAATGGGAATGGAGATAATTACAAGAGTTGGCAGAGCTAAATCATCAGATCACAATAGCAAATTTGGCCACCGAATTGATTAGCAGCATGAGACACTCTTCTATATCAGAACAAGTTCTATTTTTTCCTCCTCCTCTCTTTCCAATAGGCCAACAGAGCTCAGCTCCATGGTTGCAAGAGAGTCCACAGATTATTCCCTGTGCCTAATTCATCTCTTTTGTGTTTTGGATTTTTTTTTTAGTAAACACACAGTGAAAGTTGTGTGTTCATTCCTTCTGTGTGGGTTAATGTATCTGAAGATAAATTTTCTCTTCCCCCCTGCACATGCACAAACCTCTGTGCTGCATTACTACCAAGAATTTGAGTCTCAAACTGTGTGTGTAGGGGTGCAAAGCACAAATCTTACCATGTTTATGTTATTTGCTGATTTTTCAGTCAAGCCTAAAACTACTGGCAGGTCACCTTCCTGAAGCACTGGAGCTCACTGTTTAGAAGCTGGCCCCAGGGACACACTCCAGACTCTTCAGAAGTGATAGCCAAAGCCATAGGAAGAGGGATGCATGAAAATGGAAGAGGAATGTGAAAAGCAAGATAGGTGGGTAAAGTGGGTGATAAAAGGAATAGTAGAGGGGAGGGAAATAGGAGGAAAAAGTAGCTCTAATGAACCTTAAAAAAAAAAAAAAAATCTCACACAAAGAGAATTTTAGGGAATGAAAATACATCAGACTTTTTATTTGTTCTCTTTTCTGTGGATGAGCCCAAAGGAAAAAATGTCTCTATATTGAATGGATGGCATTATTCTGGAATTCACATTATCCAGCTCTTAGGATGTTGTTTCCTCATTGCACCTCCATGTCTGTGTGATTTATGATGCCATTTTAGAGAGCAGATACTGAACTCCCAAAGGGGTTGGGGTTTCCCGTCGCTGCCATCTTACACTGCATCTCATTATCCGCATTGATGTGAAGCACTGCCTGTGAGATTCAGCAGCGGGCAACATCTGCTTTGTGCTGGAGTAGGTACCTGCACAAAGAAGCAGAAGTCAATGCCCTCAGTATCCCGCTCAAGGCCATCCAGCATGCCCATGGTGCAGCCTTCACCTAATCTTCCAAGCTCCACTTAGGTGTCTGAACCTCAGGAGCAGCCCTCCTCTCCCAGAGACATGTGGTGCACCAAGTTGCCATGTCCTCATGTGAGCAGATGCTCTGCAGGACCAAAGTGAGCTGCTATGCAAAAGTTCCCCATGGGGAGTCAATCTTTCCATCCACAGCTGCTTTTATTTGTGAGCTGAGGTTTGAAAACATACGAATGGGCAAGCAAGGAGCATTTATAATGCCACATGATCTCTAGCCTGCTGGTCAGTACATCAACAGGTATTTGAGATTTCCATAGTTTTCCTGCTAGGTGCAAGAGGCTTGGCAGCCATCCAGCATCCATCCCTCCTGCTGGACTGCATCCTCCCACACTGACCATCCTATGCATCCCTTTTAACCTTGCCTTTGTGCAGCACTTCACACCTATGGTGTGCAAAACCCAATCCTTAGCTTTCTTAATAATGTTTGAATTCATTAGCCCAGATTCTTTTCTTGATTACTTGAGGCAAATCCAAATGTTCTTCAAGGTATAGCTGAGAGGAAACCTTTGTTGATGATGTTTTTGAACCTCTTCCTTCGATATAAACACTAGCCTTGCAATGATTCTTCCCTGCTTTGTGAACTTATTTTTCCCCATTTGGAAATACTGAATAAACTGAATGACTTGGTGGCACATTAAAGTGTGTTTGAAAGCACACACACAAGATTTTGTGAAGCTCAAATGCCAGAGAAGTATGTTTGTGTGTGATTGAACATAGTCCAACATTAGAAAATTTAGTAAGAAGTTGGGGGGATTAAGAGCATGCTCTTGTGAAAACCTTCATAACTTTGAATGAAAGTCTATACAATGAGGTACTCAGATGAGACTAGTTTGCTGAATCATATCGCTCTACCACAAAATAAGCAGTGTGAAAAGGATGATTCTACACATTTCACTGCCACTGTTATCCTACATCTAAGCATGAATATAAATTTTTAAAGCCTTGCAGTATTAAAGCTATATATTTGTGTCAGCAAATTATACATAATCTGTTTCGTAAATATTAGGAGCTCTAAACCCTTGGGCCAAATTCTGCTATGAGATGTACACATACAACTCTGACAGTCTTCGGCTGAAGTTATGCATGTAACAACAGAAAGCATAATGTGACTGAGCCAAATCCATTCCTTTTAGTAGCCTAAAATATTGGAAAAATAAGTTGTGCTAAGTTCTGATCTCATATGCATTATTATAATAGGGATAATAACACAGTCAGCTAAGTCATTTTGAAAAGCCCTAGGAAAAAAGAGCAGAATTAGAGCTGTTTGTTGTAGAGACTTATAGAAAGATTTTCCTTCTTGACGAGATGCTGGGTCTTCAAAGAAAGCACTAGAATCTATGTGAAAAAAATTAAATTCCTACATATATCAAGTGTATTTTGACAGAATGGAACTGCAAAGCAGTAAATCATTCAACAGATCTCGTAAACTATTTTTTCCCATTCACTCCACCTGAAGGATAAACCTGTGAGGTCAGCTATGTTGGAGTGTAACAACTCAGTGTTGTTATGCCTTACTAGTAAGATTAATAAATGAGATTAGAATTTTCACCAATCATATCCTGAACAAACTAAGGTGGTGTATTCCTCATCTGAGAACTTCTTACATTTCAGTGCTGACCTCCATCATTCTGTAATGGAGCTTGCTGTTCTAGTGACATTTATTCTCATGAAATTAAAAATCCCTTGTTTCTCTGATTTTAGAAATATCCCATATTTTATAATTCTGTAAACCTCTGGAAAGATACCAATTCCAAAAAAGGAATTAAAAAACTCAAGACTAAATTTATCAAATAAGCCATCTTGCAGAGTTTTCCTCTGCATTACACTGTAACGGAGCCTTCTAGTTCCCATGTTCTTGAGCAATAAAACAAACTATGTAGTTCTATCTTACAATGGCCCAGAGCTGAATGAATTGGTTGTTGGCACAGATTTTAAGGTGGAATTATTTAAATTTTCATTTTCAAGGAGAAAGAGTTCATTCTTTATTTTATCTCATTTTGGTGTTTGCAAAACTAGCATGTGGATCCAGAACTGGATTTTAAAAACCGTGCTCAGGAGCTGTGTGATCTACAACTGGGAAATGGATTCATCTCCTTTTATCTCTATAATTTATAGTGTTTGTTTCAAGGACAATAAAGTGTTATTACAATTCAATGTGTGCTACTACTCTCTAAGGAAAGGGCAACCTATTAGGAAAAAGGCACAAACCCCAGTGTAATTTGAAAATAACACAGCATAACTGGTATTTCTTTAGACCAGGCTTATATGGAGGGGAACCAGAGGTTAATTGTGCAAAATAATATTACTGAACATCCAAATGCCATTTCTAAATGTTATAGTACATTAAAGTATGCTGCAGTGAGTTAATAGTCCTAACAGTGATGATAAGCATGAGTGGACTTGAGGAGGTATCCTGCAGCTGCTTTCTGTCAAATATAAGTAATATTAAGGAAACAAGTGTGCAATCAATTTTGATTGGAGTTAATGAGACATTAACAGGGAATAAAGTGACTTTAAACCAAAACTTCCTTATTATATTTTAGCAAAATATTGCTAAACACTTTTTCTGTAGTGACAGAGATGGAATGACCTTGCAGAGGAGTTTGGTAAGCCTATATAACGTACAGGTTGCTTTTCTATTTAAGGTGCCACTAGTAGGGCTACCTCATGACAAGCAAATTTCCATCCAGCCTCAGTTGGTGCAACCTGATGATCTTTCCACACTTTTGACATCACTGTCAACGGTGGATATTGGTGTAGTGTTCCCAGGACGGCTGGACTAGCACTCAGCAAAAATCAAGGTGATGCAACCAAGGCTGAACAAATAATTCTTGCCGAGGGCCACATCAAACTCGTGGCTTTCAGCTGCTGAGGTGCTATGAGAAACAGCATAGGAAATGGTGACTGAGTGTATGGCCTGAGAGCCCTGTAGCTTTCAGTGTCACCTGGCTTGTAGCAGGAGAGGTCATCTTTAAAGGAAGTTAATGCTGTGGAAGGGTAAGTGGACTTTTATGAGAAATTTTCTAAGGTAACTAGAGGACTCAGATGCCTTTTATCTATTTCTTTTCAGGAAGTGTGAGGTACGTGCTCTGCTTTTGAGATGTCTCCCCTGGAAAGGCTCCACAAATTGGCAATTCTGTTGCTTCACGGTCCCTCCATGGCCCCAGTGCTCATTGCTCCTGGGCAGATCTGAGGGAAAGACAGAGGAAAAAGGCTCTTAATGGATTGTGTAGTGTTTCAGGATACATGAGGTTGTATTTTAAAGGTTCCTTCCAATCCAAACCATTCTATGATTTATAAACCACATCTGCAGAAACCTGGATTAGAGGAGTGCCAGAGTGTTCCAGATTGCTGCACTCTCTGTAGGAGAGATACAATTAATTTTGCTGCTTGGTGCAGTTTGGAGCTATGTGCTCCTAAATTTGGATGATGGTTCCAGAGATACTGAATAGAAGTGGCACAGAACTACCTACTGCAAGAATAAAACATTCTGACAAAAGAAAAACTACTCTGAAGATTGGCATGCAAGTTACCATTGAACGATTGCTGGGAGAAACTTAAATTTCTCTGCATTTCACTTGCATCTACCTTTAGGAAAGTTCTCTCAAGTAATGAGGCACAACAATTTTCTTAGACTTGCGTATATGTACTGATCTATTATTGCCTTAAGCAAAAAAGTACGACATAAATAACTGCATTACAATGCACTACACGCTCTAGAGCGTTGTAATCATAGACATAATTGTAACAGCAGGTCTATGTTGTCCAGCTAAATAGAGATCTGTAATTCAGACCATGCAGAATGGAGTGTGGTTTGTACCTCTCAGTATCATAAATCTAAGGTGGGAATTTTATTCTTCACTGTGCAGTATTGCCATCAACTGCAAGGATAAGCTCCTACATCAATTCATTGCTAACAGGACTCCCTGGTTATCATCACCCAAGTGTCTCTAAACTTAGTCAATCCAGTATAAATGTTTTTAAATACCAATTAACACAATGCATTCATCATTATGATAGTTTTACAATAGTGCCACCTTTTGCAGACCTTGGAATACGTACAGTACAGAAAAAAACCCATAGCCCGAATGAAACATCATCTTGTTATTGAAATAGCGTCTTGGTATTTTTACATGCAATGTGATATCAGAGAATGAATGAATGCTCCAGGATAGATGTTCAATTAAATCTCTGTTTTCATTCCTGAAAGACCGTCACCATACATTTTAGATTGTTCTGCTATACTATACTATTAGGAACAAAATATATTATTAAGGTTACTTAAAGAAGGTATCACTTCCCTTTAAGTAAGGAGCATTGGGAGGATTTGGGGATATTTTTTCAGCCCCAGTTGTATTACTTCCCCCAAACAAGATTGTAATTACAGTGTAAAGGAGAAAAAATAGATTTACAGTTTGACAACAGCGAAGGCAATAATCCTAACAAATAGAGGACAGAGCCTAATAAAAAACAGTTATGATTTTTGCCTTGTCCCTGACTATGTAATTTCCTTGTTCTATCTGTGGGAGGACACACATTGCCTGAGCTACTCCTGAGGCTCTCCAAAGTCATCTTTCACTCATACATTTCAGTAGCAAGCACTTACAGCAAACTTTCATTCCATCTAACAGCTGTGTATTACCTAAGAAACCTCAGCTGCAGATTGTTCAGTGTGATTCTTGGAACATAAAAATTATTGTTTTTCATTGAAATGTTCTGGTCCAATTTGACCCACTGAGACCAGAAAATAGCAAGTGCCTGAAATAAAGCATTTTCAGATGACAGGAGAAAGGGACTGAGAATTATGAGACTGATGGTATTAGTTCTTGCACTGTCACCGACTGCCTACACAGCCTTGGCCAAACTGCTTTCTCTCTCACGTTTCCCTTCCCCCATTCTCTCTACTTCAATTGCAAGCTTTCCCTATTTGTTTGCACAGACGGTAGCACAATTCCATCTAAGAAAGGGCACATTTACAAAACCAGGAAGGCTTTCTCTCTCACTAACTTCAGCAGTCTCATGTTGTCATGAGGTTCATTGGGGTTTTTTTAGGGATGAGAATTCAGCACATCAGCTTCTGAAACGATATCCTTTTTTTGGGGAGAAAGTAATTTTCTGGGTTTTGAGCCCACTCACTCCTT
>NW_010322662.1:38209-47298 GCF_000700745.2 Antrostomus carolinensis
ATGCTCGTAGCCCCCATGCAGGCAGCTGGGAAGGGCTGCTGGCAGCAGCTGGTGCCTACTGCCCCCGAGCTGCCTCCTTGTCCCAGACCATTTCACCATGACTGAGAGGAGAATTCCTTCACCTGGCTTCAGGAAAACACTGCTTACTTGGCTCAGACATAATTCAAACATGAATTTGATAGAAGAATTACAAGAAAGGTGGAAAACAGCAAAGATGTGAAAGACCCCTCATGCCTAGGTTATGCTGGGATTTGTGTCTAGATAGGTTTTTAGCCTGCTGCAGTCATTACCACATTTTGAAGACTTGGGTAATTTTCCTCCATGACTGGGGTGATTGAGATGGGGTGAATTTTTCCACCTTTCCCAGTAATCTAGCTGGGTCACTAGAAAGGGTAAGTTCAGACTGGTCCATTTCAGCAGGTGACAGAAAGCTACTTCAGATACTTGTCTGATGAGGAATCTGATATCTTGCTTGATAAAGTCAAATCAGATGAGAGCGCAGTGGAAAGCAGAGCTCCTACTATTACACTGGGAAGGAAACAATCTCCTTTCTGAGGCCTTTAGTCCTTAAATGATCAGAGAGCCTCAACATTAGGCTGGGGAGTAGCCATGGAAAGGAGCAAGGGAGAAAATTGCCATAGGGCAGGGAGATGGTGGGGAGTGGGGTAGCAGGGAAGGAAGGTGGCAGCCTTCAAGCAGGTGAAAACAATTAGGGAAGAGACTGTGACCTATCCTGCACAAGTTATTAACAGTCATTCCCAGATGATTTTTATTAATAAAATTGCGGCCTAATTATGCCACCTTACTTGAATTTTGTTTTACTTTCTATGCTTCTGGGAAAAGAAGCAAAATATATTCAGGAGAAATGAGAAGACGGTCCTGGATACAAAAATCCCTGACATTTTTAAAGACATATTAACCACTATACTAGCAACTTTGCTCATGGGAAAGCAGACAAGATAATGAAAACAAGGAGACAGAGACTTGAAAAAGAAAAGAAATGGAGCGAAAGGAAGAGCAGAGAAATATGGAAGAAATGAAGGACACAGTGCAGCTTCTTAACTTGTAAGGGAAAAACATCATTGTCAAATACCGTGCATAACATGTATGAACAATGAATACTTGCTAAATCCTGTACAGGAGCGTGAAGGGTATAGAAATTTCTGACAATATATCCTTTCCTAAAAAGATTCATCCAGCCAGGGCAAAATTGTGCAGACAGTCTCACAAAAGTGTGCTCTGTGGAGGCTAGTTGTCTCCCCTCGTGTCCTCTGGTGTTACTAGAAGAAGACCTGGAAAAAAACAGCTTTTTTGTTCTCAGCAATGCAGTATGCAGTCCTTAATTTATAAAGACTCATTCCGAATAGTCATACTGTAACCTCAATGGACTTGTTGAAGTTGAGAAAGTTCAGAAACATTGCAGGCTGAAGATGTCCTCTTGTTTTTCCATTTTATTCATTTTCAGTTTGTAGCTTGCTTTTAAAAAGCTTTGTGTTACCATGGTTATAACTGTGATGGTCAAAGGACATAGGCAAGATAAAATTTGCAGGTCTTCACTGGAAAAATCTAATACAGTGGGGAAAAAGGACATAATCTTCCTGGCATACAGGCTCTTCCTTTCTACTTCTTCCAGCTAAACTAGTTGGTCTAATAAAAGATGCTACTCCCACCTACAGACCTTATCTTGCCTGTGAAAAGATTCTAATTCATTCACCTTTCTATAGTCCTCATAATACGATTTTTTTGAATGCCAGAACAATCCTGAACAATGTGCCTGTGTATTTAATAGTCTAGATTTGGAGCACTAAAGGCAATTTGTGACATAATTCACTTAGCTTTTTTTTTTTTTTGGTCCCAAATGCATAGCTTAACTCATATAATCAGAAAGTGGATTTACAGAAACCATTGCAGCTTTAATAGTTGAAGAAGCATTAGCAATTTAGGAAAAGGTAATGGATAAAAAGACTGGAAATTTTAGAAAATGCTAATCCTTTTCCTTACTGAACCACACTTGTCTTGCCTGAGGCATCATTCCAAGGGAGAAAGGATAAAAAAACCCAAAAAAACCCCCAAAACAACAAGCTACATTAAGATTTAACTGCAGGGTTGAACTTAATTTTGTTTTATCACATATGGACACAGGAAATGTGTGTGAATAACTAGTCTTTCCTGCAAAAGGTATCAGAGCCTTGTCTGATGTGTTTGTAATTGCTTATGCAAAGACTGGGGAACGTGACAGGGAATACGATGTCCCAGTGGTGGTAAACTGTGTTAAAATCCAGTATAAAATAAACTAGTGCTAGTTAAAGTATTTGAGCAGACCAGCTTAAAGCACATTCATTGTGGTTTGTGCAAGAACAGCTCCTCCGTTCAAACACTGGCAGAAAGTGAACACAAAAGAGGCATTTTGCTCAGCTGTAGTACATAGTTACAAATTATTTACATTTGGGGTAGAATCACATCCTGGTTTGTTTTTATGAGAGTATTAAGCGCGTTTTTTGATACTAGATAAGCAATGAAAATAAGTATTAAGGACATAACAATATATCGTAGGTAACTATCGCTGCAGTACACAAGCACCTTGTCAGATATGGATAACAGGGACAGAAATATTACAGTTTCAGCTGTCATTTTGTTGGATCAGCTTACCTTCTAAACCTGTCTGGAAGAGAAAGGGAATAAACTGCTGTTTGACATGCATGCAAGAAAATTTGTTCTGCTACTTATGTGCATGTAAGATTGAAGGATTTCTTTTGGGTTTATTATTAGCATAATCAGAAACATTGCACTCCATCATTTTGTTATAGTAATCCTTGTTGTTATAGGGACAAAATAGACAGCAGGATAAATCCTTTGTTCACCAGCATTGAAACAAAGCCAAAATAATAATGTTCGTAACAGATTTACTCTGGAGTTTACATCGGGGTAAATGAAATCAGAAAACATTGCAAACTTACATGTATTAGGGACAGTAATGGGTACCAAGTGTAGATAATGCAGCTTTACCACTTGAACTCAGTTTTACCTTTCACAGCATCATTGGGCTGCTTTTTTGCTCATATCAGCTGTTGAGAAGGCTAACATCTAGTAGAAAAAAACAAAGTGAATTTTATATAACCAAGATCTTTTAAGTCCTTGGATTTCCAAATTTAATGCTTCATCCAGTGTGATTTCTTATGAGATCCAAAATCCACCAGCTTTTAAATTGACAATATTATAGCTGAAGCAAAAGTTAAATAGAACTCCTAGGACTGGATTAGCATTTTTTCTGGCAAAGATGTAAAATTATATTAACAAATTTTGCCAAGGACTCTGCTACGGGTACCTAGGGAGCAGGCAGTCTGAGAAGCACTCAGTACCTCCAGAGAAGTGGTTCATCATTGGCTGGGTGGTTCTAAATGTACCAGCTTGTTTAAATAGCAAATGATTTTAAATGTGAAAGGAGGCTTCTTCCAAGAACTGTTATATTGAGCATCACAAAATTGCTGTGGTTTTTTTTTTTGGGGGGGGTTTGTTTTGTTTTATGTTGTGGTTTGTTTTTTGTTTGTGGTTTTTTTTTTTTTTTTTTTTCCAGAGAGGTAACCTCTATCTGCTTCTGAAAGAGCTTAGCATTCATAAAGTAACAAATTATGTTTCAGAGCATAGTGCTTTATCACTCACCAGTTAATGGGGCTAAGAAAAGATTTCAGAAGATTCTTCTGACTGCAGTGCAGGCTCGGAGGAAACAAAAGGAGCTGCCTGGAGATGTTGTGAAGGCATAGTTATTTGGTTACAACTTAACCTCTTGCAATCAGAAAGCAACAAAAGGACACATGGCATTTAAGTTACTACAGAAAAAGCTGGCATTAAGCAGGTCATATTTCAACAGAGTTCTGAAGTCTGAAATGCTATTAGGCAAGCAACAGAGTGGAAGGAATGTAAGGAGAGAAAGCACAGAAAAATGCAAAAGACCAACAGCAAAGGGCAACATATTTTAGAGAATACATGATTTTCAATTCCCCCCTCTTGAAGCTGGAGAGTACAATGAAGCAGCGATTGTTTGGTACATTGTCAACCAAGATACTTCAGGGACTCAGGATTTTTCTCTGTGTGTGTCTGAAAGCATTGGAAAATTTAACTTTGTGCTAACCTGCCAACTCCCTTTTCTGCCTCTTGTTGCTTGTTGTTGCCATGTTGATATTTGCTTACTGTATATTCGTGGCATATGGGGGGCAATGGGCCACTTTCCCCATTACCTGATTGACTCTGAGCAAGCCACCAGTTAGCAAACTCTTCTCTGTCTTGCTAGGGGTTCTTAGCAAATACATTCACAGTGCTCTTCTGCTCTAGATGGTCAGTAATGGAAAAATTCAGTCTCAGCCCTGATATGCGTTTTTTATTACAGTTTTGACAAAATCAATGCATTTCCACAAGAAGTCTCTACAAGGTGGTCTGAGTCAAAAAACATTTTGCTGGAAATCTGCTGACCAGCACTACTTAAAACATAGAAATATCTCTATGTAGTTGCCTTTCCAGTCTTACCTTTCCCCTGTCCTTCCACATATGCATTGCAACACATTCTAACTATGTGTCAGATGTACTATTTTCCTTAGGTTCCTTCTCTCAGTTAAGGCATTTGAAGGAAGGTCACCCAGCAGATAAATATTCAGTAAATCTTTCTTATTGAACCCTTCAGTGGATAATCCTATGTGTTGGCTGGTCTGAACCTTCAATATGAAATAGATTTATTACTTTCTGAATAGGTTAACTTGTTTTAAAATTTATTTTAATTAGGGCAAAGACATGTATTTTTCCTTTAATCTCTTTGTCAGTGGTGGAGGTCGGTAACAGAAACATGTGCTCCTTCCACCTCCAAAATCAAGCTTCAGGCATAAAAAATATGAAAAGATCAAAAAGTTAAAAGCAAAAAGCAACTGAAAACCTGTATCTGATAACAGACAATTTTCAGTGTAGCTGTCTCTGCTGGTAATACGTTAATCCTTTTGTAAACACTCCCACACCTCTTCATAATGTACATAAATGAATACCACATATAGTAGATAATCACAAATGTTGTAACCATGGCAGTTTTATTAGTGTTAATGATACTATTTTTTATAGTCACAAAACATATGGCAAGCAGGTTAGTACTTTTAAATTGGCTGAATCTCTTTTGACAGTGCTATACTTGCCCTGAATTTCCAGGATTTATTTCAGTTTTGGTCTCCCACCTTCAGGGCAACCACTTAGAAGTGCCCCGGAGGGGCTCAGTATTTAGCAGTAGATCAGCATTTCTAACGGTAGCTCCTCCAAGGTAACTCGCTTCGCTTCGCAGAAGTCAATGCATAACACATATATAGCAATGCCAACAGCATAAGAACAGCTGTGGCACTGTTCAGCTGAAAGAGGGAGAAAGGATGCATTTAAGGAGACACAATACATTTCCCCGGTTGACTTAGCATAACCTGATGCGATTTTCCTTTCAATTTGCTGCAGTCCCACGTGTAAGTCAAACGGAGCAGTAACACGTGTATCTGCAGCAGCTGTAATAGAAAGCTTACTTGGACGTTGCTGGTTTGCTGGGGGTTTTGTCTGGTTGTTTGGGACATTTTTTTTTTATGTGCAACTTTTGCTATCACTTCAGGATAGTGACATAATTTATTTCATTTTTAATAGTGTATATTTTGACCTTATGATAGGTTGTCCTTATGGTTTGATGTCTCTGTGTTTACTAGGATGGCAGTAATGTTTTCCCATTCTTAGTAAACTGAGGGCAAATCAAAAAAGAAAGTAGGATTTTGGAGGTCATAAAAACTTGTTGCTGTATGCCATCTTTTTCCTGCTAGCATTCCTGATGCCCCTAAACCCTCTGCCTGCTCTACCCATACTCAGTTTGAAGGTACAGTGGAAAGTCTCATCTTTCAGTCTAAAATAGCATCAGTCTTTTCCATTGCGAAAGCGATGAAGACTAAAACCTTTACAAAAATCAGCTCACTAGGGTTAAGCGAGTGTCATTGAGCTTTTAAATACCACATTGTGAAATTCCCATAAATGAGGGGAGGAGGGGGAATTTTGTTATTTCAGTGTTGCAAAAGCCACGTTCTTGCTGTAGGAACATACAATCCACTGGGAAGAGGCAGCTGCTGAGGAGGTCCGAGATGGTCACAGTCAGCAACCAGCACTCAAGAGCTGTTGCTGGAAATACTTGCCTGGAAATCTTGCTGGCTTTTACCAGTTTGGCAAGGATCTCAAACCTGATCCTGGAGCCAAACAAAAAGCCCCTTAAATCATTTATGTGCACAGAGTGAAAAAAAAAAAGGGGGGGGGGGGGGTGGGGGCCTGGAAATAAGGCCTTGCATACTGTCCTGGCAAGCTCAGTACAATTAGAGCACAAAGTGTGAAGCCTGCATCGAGCAATTCTGTTGTGCTGGGTACCTCTAGAAATGGCTGAGAGCATCCTTCTCCTCCTCAGTGATTTCCCTCTTAAGTGTTCAGCAAACCAGAGTTTGCCTTTTTGCTAATGGTATGTGATTTCTCATACCTTTTAACTCTCCCAGGGTGAGAATGGGGACAATTTCTAGAGACAGCCATAAGAGTTTCTGAAATGTGGGTGATAAAGATGCTGAAGTCTGCAGATGTAAATGGTTTTAAGTGAGGGAAACTGAAAACAGAAACAATATCAGCTGAGGATACTTTTGGACTTCTCCAATTCTGATCCTTTGTGAGGGAGAAGAAAGCAGAAAGTTTATTTTATGCAAAATTAGAAGAAAGCTTTAGGCTTTTGATTTTTAAAAAGTAAATATTATTATTATGTAGTAAAAAGCTGAATATAGTAACTTGCAATAACCTTTTTTTTCCCTCCAAAACAACAAAAATTTGAAAAAAAACCCCAACTTAAAATTTATTTGTATCTAAAAATGAAAGATTTGAATAGAGCAGTGGGACTAAATGGAAAACAGTTTTGTACTAAACAGAGAAAATGAATAATTTTACAATTCAGCATATATGAGGTCAGCTTGGTGAGGCCGCATCTGGAATATTGTGTCCAGTTCTGGGCCCCACAGTTCAAGAAGGACAGGGAACTCCTTGAGAGAGTCCAGTGCAGAGCCACGAAGATGATTAAGGGAGTGGAACATCTCCCTTATGAGGAAAGGCTGAGGGAGCTGGGTCTCTTTAGCTTGGAAAAGAGGAGACTGAGGGGAGACCTAATTAATGTTTACAAATATGTTAAGGGCAAATGTCATTGAGGATGGAGCCAGGCTCTTCTCAGTGATGCCCAACGATAGGACAAGGAGCAGTGGGTGTGAGCTGGAACACAGGAGGTTCCGCTTAAACTTGAGAAAAAACTACTTTACAGTGAGGGTGACAGAGCCCTGGGACAGGCTGCCCAGGGAGGTTGTGGAGTCTCCTTCTCTGGAGACATTCAAGACCCGCCTGGACGCCTTCCTGTGTAAAATTGTTTAGGTTCCTGCTCCGGCAGGGGGATTGGACTAGATGATCTTTCGAGGTCCCTTCCAATCCCCAACATTCTGTGATTCTGTGATTCTGTGAATCTGTGATTCTGTGATTCTGTAATTGCAAGAAACAAAAAATACAGGGGGAAAGAGAGAGAAGGAGAAAGAAGTGAGAAGACACATGCACATGTATGGATGCAATCATGTAGGTATGCTTGTAGAATGAATTTGGAACACATAAAAAAATGCAATATACAACTGACTCTACTGCTGCGATGTAGATAGATAAGGCAGTTGGACAGGAGTTGTCAGACACTGTGAGAAAATATTTTTTTCTGGAAACATTTGAGAGGCCTCTACTGAATGCCTTTGCTTCCACAAGTACCTCATATTCCATTTCAGTAAGGAGAGAACTTTCTTGCTTATTTGCTTGGAAAGCACTGAAATGTACTTAGGCATATGCTGTTTTAAGGCTTAGGGCTTAAAAAAAAAAAAAAAAGACCACCTCATTCAGTAGCATTAGCACTACTACTGTTACTACTGTTTCTGCTAAACGGATGTTTTTTTTCCATCAAATGTGATGCAGAAGTCAGTTTGCTTTTTATAAACCATAAAGATGTCCAAAACACTTCCATGGATTTCCTGCTAGAACTGTAGAGACAAAACAACAGCCACAGCCACTACCACCACTAAACCAAAGGAAAAAAGAGCTCAAAGAAATTCAGACTTTGCTGCATTGTGCTGGCATGTGAGAAAGTCTAACTGAAGTAAACTGGCAGTACTGGGGTCTACACCATTTAACATGTCTCGAATGATGTCCACCACCATCCTGATTGACGAGCACCACCACCAAGCTCATACCTAGAGCTAAATTACAGTGAAGCATCAGTGCACTGAAGGGCATGGTTGCCAGTGACACAAGGCTCCACAAGTAGGAAAATTGGACTGACAGGAGCCTTCTGAAGTTCAATGGAAAATGTAAAGTCCTTCTCCCAAGAGGGAGTAGTCCTATGCTGCAGCACAGGCTAGGGACTGGTAGAGAGGCAGCTCTGCAGGAAAGGACTTGAGGCCTTGATGACAGCAAATTGCATGGGAGTCAGCAATGCACCCTTGCCACAGTGGAGGTGGACTCAGTTCTGTTTAATATCTTTATCAATGGTCTGGATAAGTGGATTGAGTGCACCCTCAGTAACTTTGTAGATGACACCAAGTTGGGTGGGAGTGTTGATCTGCTTGAGGGTAGGAAGGTTTTACAAATGGAACTGGACAGGATGGATCAATGGGCCGAGGTCAACTGTATGAGGTTCAACAAGGCCAAGTGCTGGATCACAGAATCACAGAATAGCAGGAGTTGGAAGGGACCTCAGGAGATCATCTAGTCCAACCACCCTGCCAAAACAGGTTCCCTATACCAGGTTACACAGGAAAGCATCCAGGTGGGTTTTGAATGTTTCCAGAGATGGAGATTCCACAACCTCTCTGGGCAGCTTATTCCAGTGCTCCAACACCCTCACAGTAAAGAAATTTTTCCTTAAGTTTGTCTGGAACTTCCAGTGTTCCAGTTTTTGCCCATTGCCCCTTGTACTGTCACCGGGCACCACCAAAAAGAGCCCGGGTCTTGCACTTGGGTCACAACCCCATACAACACTACAGGCT
>NW_010322663.1:0-385 GCF_000700745.2 Antrostomus carolinensis
AGGTACGCCCCATTTCGGGGTGGGTCTCCCTCCCTCTGCCCCACCATTACTGCCTTTTGGATGCATTTTGAAGGTGCTGGGTTGTGCTGGGCCCTTGTGCAGCAGTGGGAGGGGGGTGCAGGGGGAACAGGGAATGTCAAGTGTGAACCTTTTCTGGTCAGCCTTGGTGACAGACTGGCACCCCTTTATCTTGGGTATTTGCAGAGGGATCCTCCTCTTCATCCCTCTAGCCAAGCCTGTTCTGTCCTGGCTGTCCTGAGCGAATGCCACACCCCCCAACCTGTCCCAGCCCTTCAGGTTTCCCTGTGACCCTCTGCCTCTTTCTTCGTTTCCTCTCTAGCTGGCTGGGCCAAGTACAGCGAAGGAGCGGCCACCACGTGAGATG
>NW_010322663.1:396-3774 GCF_000700745.2 Antrostomus carolinensis
GAGTCTCATCCCTAGCTGGAGAGGTGAGTGCAGGGTGTGGGCTGTGCTTGGGGGACAGGAGGGGACAGGTGCCACTGTCAAGAGGACCCCTGGCCACACCATCTCCCCGGGAAACGTCTCTTTCCAAGCACAAGCTACAAACACGGGCCAGAGGCGCTGACGTGTGCCCGGCCCTGCATCATGGTCCTGCGGTCACGCGTGCTCTTTCACTCCCAGGTGATGCTGCAGGAGTGCTGCGATCCAGCAAGGTGAAGTTGCACCTGCACCAGGCTCCTACCCTAGGTGTAGGTGTGGGGAGGGTGGGCTGCAGGAGGGAGGGGTCTGCCTCTCCCCCCTCAGCCCCACGACCCTACCTGGGAGAAACTTTGCAGGTTCCAGACACGAGCTGCCCAGGGTCACCTAGCAGGTGCCTGGGCTACAAATGCTCTCCCCTTCTCTCTCCAAGCTGCAAGGCCCTGGAGGGCACTAAAGGCTCCGCTGCTCTCTGACGTGCCGTGGTGGGGGCAGAGGTGCTGGGGTCTGGCAACAGCCAGGGCTGGCCTGGGTGCTGGTGGCCCTGCTGCAGAGCTGGCTGTGCCTGTGCTCAGGCAGGCCAGGGAGTGGAAGGTGAAGAACCTCTTTGTTGTGAGCCTCTGTTCTTTCCCTGAGTAAATAAACTTTTCATTTTCACACTGGCTGCTCTTAAGTGGCTCCCCAGGGTGGGTGCCTGCTGGGAAGTGGGCTCACAGTGCAGCTGGTGTGTACGCCCGCTCCATGCACACCCCCCCCCTTCCCTCTGGCACAGGGATGTAGACAGATGGATGGTCCCAGTGTGACAGTCACCCAGCAGAGTGGAGGGTCACATTTAGCATAGTGAGGTTGAGGCCAAGAGATGTGGTCCTGTGCCCTGGGAGCTACACGTGTTCCTGGACTCAGGATCCTTTGACAAACAGGATCACAGCAGGTTGAGAGACACGTTTATTGGGAGCGGAAGTGAAGAGTGAGGAAGAACAGGACTGAAAGCTGTCACGGTCCAGCTCACTGGAAAGAGAAGCTGGTGCTTGGGAGTCCCCCACACCACTGGCTGAGGAACTTGAGCACATCTTGGCATGCAGGGCTGTGGGATGTCTGCAGAAAGAGGTTGTGGTAGTGGCAAGGGGGACAGTGCCATTGTCCCCCACCCAAGGGCAGCCCTGGGGGCTGACAGAGCTGCACAGGCAGGGCTGGGTCTGCCCCAGCTCTGTCAGCGAGATTAATCCCTGCTCAGCAGCATGGAGGGAGGGTGCACTAGAACAACCCTGGGTCAGTGTATCTCCACCCAGCAGGACAATGTTTTATTGTCAGCATGATGGGTTCAGCACGCTGCAGCCTGTCTCCCTGCCCCACAGAGGGCCTGACTCACCTTGACAGCCATCAGGAACTTGTTCCATGTGTCCTTGTTGGCTTCTCGGCCTGGCCGCTTGAACTCTATCTTGTTCCTTAGCACAGGGTACCCTGGTTACACAACAACACACAGTGGGCTTAGAGGGGAAGGGTGTGAGGAGAGGCTGAAGTCACTGGGTTGGTTCAGCCTGGAGAAGAGGAGGCTGAGAGGAGATCTCCTGGGGGTCTAGAACTTCCTCCCAAGGGGCAGAGGAGGGGCAGGCACTGATCTCTTCTCTCTGGCCACCAACGAATGCCAGGAGCAGAGGGAATGGCAGGAAGATGTGGCAGGGGAGGGTGAGGTTGGCCATGAGGAAAAGGTTCTTGAGGCAGAGGGTGGTGGAGCACTGGAACAGGCTCCCCAGGGAGGTGCTGATGGCACCAAGCCTGACAAGATTCCAGCAGCATTTGGCCAAGGCCCTCAGGGACATGGTGTGAATGTTGGGATTGTCCTGTGCAGGGACAGGAGTTGGACTCCACCATCCTGCTGGGTCCCTCCCAACTCACAACATCGTGTGATTACCTGTAAGCACACAGGGCAGGGAGCGCAACCCTGTACTTGCTGCCACCAGTGAAGCTTCATATGTGTCACGCTCATCCTGTGGCAGCACCTGCTCCAGCCGGTCCATGGACATGGTGAGCACCCAGTCCCTGACCTCCTCCCGCTTCTCCTCCTGCAGAGCAGAGGCCAGGGTACCTCCTGATGCTGCTCCACAGCACTAGGGAGCACACGACATGCGTGTGCACGTGGGACGCACACACGCGTGTGTGTATTTGGGGAGGGGTTGTGAGTGTTTGCACAAGCACTCGTGTGTATTGGGAGGGGAGCGCGAGAAAGAGCGCGCACGTGTGTGTGTGTCTGTGTGTGTCTGTGTGTACTGGGGCTGCACGTGTGTTTGTGGTGGGAAGTGGGGGGCACAGGGCAGTGCTGAGTATATTGTTATCTCCTGTAGAACCTGCTGTCCCACCCTTGCCCCAGTCCCTGTTCGGAGAGGGCCCTGAAGCAGCATCACTGTTCATGGGAGCTGAAGGAGGCAGATGACACTCACAGGCACGTGCTGTTGGGCTGGAAGTGGCACTTCGAAGGGAATGTCTGTGCTCTGGAAATCAGAGTGGTCCAGAGAATCCAGGTTCCCTTCTTCAATGGCCTGAGAACAGAGAAAGGGTGGAGCACTAAGCAGTAGCCATCCTTGGAGCTGACAGTACAAGCTACATCGTGAGGGTGGCATTACTGATGCCTCTGTCATTTAGTGCTGTGGTGACTGGGCCCTCCTGGGAGGTGGCATTTATGGCCACCCTCTGCAGCATCAGAGGACGTGTGCCCCTGAAACACTGTACTGCTCAAACTTGTTAGTTGGCCTCAAAGAAGGGGAAGATGAAATGAGGAGATGAGGAGCTTTCCCCCCCCCCCGCCCCCAGCAGCTGCTGACAGCACTTGGAAGACAGGTACAGTAAGGTCTCTCAGCTTTCTAGGATTTGGCGTTTTTTCTGGTGACCAGCCTGATAGTCATGGAAGGAGCTGACTGTTGTGGGGGACTCCTGAGTCTTGTATCACAGTGGCTAAGGCACTGGGCCATGCCCTCCACCCCTCACATCATTTTTTTCCCTTGGAACGACTCAGATGAGATCATTCTGAAAGCTGTAACGGCACTTGCAGCCGTGAAGACCACAAGCTGTTGGGCCAGTTTGCTCTTTGCTGCACATGCCTGCATGGTGGCATCGGCACAAACATGGTGATGTGACCAGGGCTGCTCAGGTGCCCTCCATGGCAAGTCCTTCCACAGTTGGTGTAAAAAAAATGTGCGTGCAGTTCATGGACCGAGCAGCAGTCGGGGTTCTCCATCAGCAACTCAAACATGTGCTGCCACATTTGAACCTCAGGAGTACCCTGGCCAGGGTGAGGGTCTCTTTTGGCCCTACAGCCCGTTGTCCTTTTGATAGCCCTCCCTCCAGCAGACTATACGCACATCTGAGAGG
>NW_010322663.1:3841-10432 GCF_000700745.2 Antrostomus carolinensis
TACAGAGAGAGACCCCAGGTGAGACCAGGCAGCTTATCTTCACAGCCACAGCTCTCCTGCCTTGGTGATGGCTGGAAAGGATGTGATTCTCTTTGTGCCACAACATCCCACTGGCAGCACAGGTCATGGAGCCAGAGTGCCCCTGAGGACTGTGTCACAGGCAACCACTGGGACAAGCAGCCCACCAGCCACTGTCCCACAGGATGGAGTTGGGCATTACTGCACAGCCAGCAGCAGACAGTGAGATCACACTGCTGTGCTTGCCATGTGTCATTGCATCTGGGCAGACAGAGCCTGTAGCCTCAGGAGTGAGGTAACAGGTCACCTAGAGCAAGGGAGACCAGGTAGGAGTCCTGAATCTACACCAACAGAGCCGTGCAATATAACGTAGCCTCTGGTCTAACCCTGGGTCTGCATGTTCAGCTCTGACCTCCCACTGCCTGCTGCCACTCCATGACAAAATGCAGAGGCCAGCAAGGTGTCTGAGGTGAGACCTCCAATGCCAGTGTCTGGCCGTTGGTCTACCAATGCAGCTAGGGGATCAAAGTTCAGAATCCCTGAGGCCAAGTCCTCCACCTCCTTAGCTGCTCTGGTGGCAGATGGCTCTTACCTTGGCAGCCATCCCAGCTTCATAGAAAGCCTTGTCTGCAGGGAGGAGCTCAGTGTGGCGCAGCAGGGAAATGGACAGCTTGGCAGCCACCGTATCCTGCAGACACAGGACAGTGAAGCCACAACAATGAGCAGAGAAAAATCAGGTCAGAAGGGATCTCATCAGATCATGCTGCCCCAGACTCACGGCAGGGATTCTGCACCCACATATTCCCTGACATGTTTGTCTAACAAAGGTTTAAAACTTCAGTCCCGACCCTAAGTACCCTCACTACATGAACACACAGGAGGACTGTCACCTGAAGATTAAGTTCTCCTGCTTTATAAACCTTGCTATTTTTTGTCTAGAAACCACACCCAAACTCCTACCTTTTGAGTCACAGAATAGTTGAGGTTGGAAGGGATCTCTGGTGATCGCCTAGTCCACTACCCCCCTGCCCTGTTCAAAGCAGAGTCAGCTACAGCAGGTTGTTCAGGAATATGTCTGGTCAGGTTTTTGAGTATCTATCTCAAGGGATGAAGACTCTTCAGCCTCTCCAAGAAACCTGTTTCCATGTTCAGCCACAGTCACAGTAAGTTTTTTCTTGTATTCAATCACATAATAATTTTGGAGCAGGGGTAAGGAAATCAAGGGAAATTTCACTTCTCTGCTTGCCAGACAGGTTCTTATCACACCAGAACTGGGAAGGCCACCCCTCCTTCACAGTCCCAAGTAGACTACCCAAAACCTCAACATTCCCCAACTGTGTGGGTCTGTACAGGTTTCCAGGACATCAGACTTGGCTCTTTCTGCCTGACACGTCTCTGGACCTGCAACATCTACACACACAGCCATGGGAAAGACCTCGTCTCCCGTATGACTTTTACTGGGGTCCTAGCAATGGCAACCCTTCTTTCACAGCCTGCTCTATCTCAGCTCCAGCCTCACACTCACAGCTCTATCACAGTTCCACAAGCCCATATGGACTCTGCTATATCTTGTGGCCCAGAACAAATCCCAATGCACCTAAGACTCAAAAATACTCACAGTGCCTTTTGAGGCCCATGAGCTCCCAAAGCCCTGCACAAAGTCAATCTGGTCTCAAGACTATGTGTGAAGCCCAGCAGCTCTCACAGCCCAGGAGAGCTGAAGAAGCAATGCCTCTCCTGGGAAGGCCAGATTTTTGAGTGATCCCTAAATTTCTGCTGGTGCCTCTGCTCTCACAAGTCATGCTGAGCATACATCTCAGCCTCAGTGGCTGGGGACAGGTCCCACTGTAAGGAGTGAGAGAAGACTGTTTCTAGTTCCACCTGCTAGTGGTGGGCTCTCAGATCATTACAGTCCCATTCTCAAGCATCCATGAAGTGCCAGTGATCCATGACGTGGCACAGTGAGCTATGGAGACCCCTCAACCTGCACATGCCCACAGGGTTCTGCACTCAGGGTAGTGACCTGGCACAGGAACTTCAGAAACCTTACCAGTTGCTTCACGCCCTGAGCAGCAGAGCGGGTGGCATAGTAGTGAGAGATCAGCAGCATTGTTTCAAATTCTTCATGTGCTGGAGTGTTTGCTTCACTTGACTTTACCAAGTTTTCACACTGAAGAAGAGAAAAGGAGAGTGATTGAGAACATGAGAGCAAAAGGGCACTCTTCATCCGCTTGAGTCCAATGGACAGTTGGGAGAGAGGTCTCTGAAATATCCAGGCACCTCTGGGGACTGGAAAAGGGTTGGGCCTTGGGTGCTCTGGGTCCTACAGAGTGCTGAAGGGAGGCTGTGGGAGAAGGGGAGAGCCAACAGTACTGCAACAACAGACAGCACTAGAAGCCGGGGTGAGTTTGGATGGACAACGGGGGATTTGTGGATTGCATTTGTGCTAGAGGAGGGTATCTGTGGGACAGAAATAGAGAAGAGGCAATCATGGGCTCTGGCTGAGGTATTTTGGGACAGGAAAGAAGGAGCAGAAGGCTCTAAGCATCTCTGGCGAGATGAAGAGGACTCTATTTTCCAGGCTCAGCAGTTCTGTGCTTTCCACAGGTCCTTGTCTCACCCAGGCTGCTGAACATGGGTGCAGGATGGAAAGTGGGCATGTTGTGATAGGCTCCCATGTAGTAGTGACACAGTGAGCTCTGCAAGTGCCAATGTCCAGATTCACTACTAGGATTTGGCTTTGAGTACAGAGTCATCTTCTTCCCTGACTTCTCTTGCCCGTCCATGTCCTCTTCACAGGATCCTGTTGTTCTACTGTTCACATTTCCCTGTTTCCCCTCAGCTTGCGTTCTGCAAGTACTGCCCATGTCACCTGGCTAGAGACTGGTTCTTTCTCCCCTGCTAGGAGCCACCAGGGTGTTGGATGGAGTTTAACAGGCAGTGGTGGCCATGGCCCACACTCACCAAATGGAAGAGAACATCACGCAGGTCAGCCCAGCTGGAATAGGCCTCGGCACAATTCATGCCAGATGCATTCACCATCTCCACAAAGAGACGCTTGTAAATGTTGAAATTCTGCAACAAAAAGGAGAGGAATCTTGAGGGAGCTGGATGGGGAGCCAGCAAAAGTCTGGAGCTCTCCAAGCACAGGCAGAGGGGATGGCAGCTCTGCACACAGGCTCCTGGACCACACTGCTGCAGGTTGCTGGTTGCAAGGGAAACGGGGAAGGATGCTTCTTGCAGCCAGTGCTCTCAGAGGGGCAAACACAGTTCCTTTTATTCTGGACTTGCTGGTTAAAGTGTTCAAAACAAACACAAATACTCAACTCCCCCTGCCTAATCCCCAGGGAGAACATGCCAGGAGATTGCCTTTAGTCCTCTAGCTGAGGAGTCTGGAAGAATCCCCAGCAGAGCTGGAATGGCTGGGACATGCTGAACACCTGGCAATCCCAGTTCTGGACTGGAAGCCTGACTCCTTGTGTTGGGTTTGTGTGTGGGGAGGTGTTTTTGGTAGTGGGGGAAGGGGCTAAAGTGATGGGCTGTGAGATGCATCGCAAAGCTCCCCTGGCTCCAAGGCAGACCTGACAGGGAAATGCCTCTTTGAATTCATATTTATAAAGGGAAGAACTGGCGTGGCAAAGAAGGAGAGAGCCATCAGGAGACCAGGGGCCTGAACAAAAAAGAAAAGATTACCGACAACATGAGGAAAGAGGAGGAGGGGAGGAGAGAACTTCAGACACCCAGATCAACAAGAAGAGTAGGGGGAGGTAAACGGAGTCCCCTGCATCCATGGTGCTTCAACAGTGGAGCAGATAACCACGTGTAGGCCATGGAGGACTCCATGGTAGGGGCAGGAAGCTGAGCCCAAGGGCAGCTGTGACTACACTGAGGGCTCGTGATGATCAAGGAGACCTGAGACTCTCAATGCCAGAGCTGGGGAAGGAGGTGCACTGGACCAGAGACCTGTCTGCAGCCTGTGGACATCCCCATGGCAGAGCCAGGAGCTGAGCCCAAATAGGTCCATGACTCCACGGGTAGCCCACGGTGGAACACTTTGTTCCTGGACTCCACTGGAGGGATCTCATGTTGGGAAGAGCGGCAGAGACGAACTGACTGAACCCCCATTTCCTGTCCCCTGTGCCCTGGGGGAGAAGGGACAGAAATGGGGAGCACAGTGCTGGGAGCCCGGGAAGAAGGGAGGGGTGGGGGAAGGTGCTGTCAGATGTGGGTGTTGTGTCTCACTCTCCTACTCTGATTGATTGGGAACTAATTAAATGGCTTTTTCTTCCCCAAGTGGAGTCTGTGTTGCCCATGCCCGTCCCTGGTGAGTGAGCCCTCCCTGTCCCCATCCCAACCCACCAGCCCTTTGTTGAGTTTCTCTCCCCATCTCACCAGGCTGAGGGAAGTGAGTGAAGGACTGTGTGGTCTGAGCTGCGGCTGAAGCCACCACACTCATGTAGTGGATCACAGCACACTGTGGCAACTCACACTGGGATCTCATGCTGTCTTCATTACCTGTGGGTTGGCAGGTGCTCCATGGTGGACATACAGGCTCAGGGCTTTGTCCCAGCCACCCTCCCAGATGAGGTGGGTTGCATACAGAGCTACATACTTGTGCAAGACTTTATAGTTCTGGAGAAGACACACAGAAAGCAGTACCATGAGATTCATAAACTGACCACTTGTGTCTCAGCAGGGACAGTTTCAGGTGCATGTACTCACATCCATACACTCGAGTCCCAAAGGATGAGACCAGCTAATCAGAGAAAGACTGCACACAGCAGACCTGCTTTTTGATTTGGGCCCCACCTGACACCTCTAATCCTGACTAGCTGATGCTGTGCTGATCCTTCCTCACATGGAAATAAAAATGTTTTTCAGCTGTTCACCACTTGTCAAAAGAATACTGCCAAAGGATGCAGCATCTCCACAATGCGGCACCACAGGTACCGATTGTAAATCGGTCATTAGTCTAATGAAAGAATGAATCAAAACACTTTGTGGACTGAAGATGTTCATAATTTGCAAGGCTGCTCTAGTCCATTCAATTATTCAAATGCTGTCAGATCTCTGGGGCTGGAGGCCTCCTTGGAGTGCTGCTCATACATGTGCTGATCACATCAACACTTTGCTGAGGACTGACTCTAGTTGCCTTACAGAAATTCAACTGAGAAACGACCTGTTTCACACAGGCTTAAATATAGCAATGGGATGAAGAAGATGGTGTAAAATGTGCAATCCTGTCAAAAAATGAGCCATGGAAACAAGTTTATTAAGCACAAGAGAGACCCCTGGCCCAGTGATATGTCTAGAACTTGAACACCCAGATGTGGATGCTGGTGAAACACTAGGCACAGGACAGTGTGGGATAAAGATTAAGCCTGGTTATGTGACCTGTTTTGATAAATGTAACTTTTTTCTGTATAATCACAGTAGAACAGCTGAGTCGAGAGTCATGAAATTCCTCACTGGTCATGGAGTGAGGTTGTGCTAACACTCTCTTAGAGGCACAAACAGACTAACATCTTCTGGGACTAAATGTGGTAGTGTTGTGTCTGGCTGACAATAAAACTGATAAAACCTTTACCATTCAATTGAGCATGAAGTAAATTCTTTATGGCAGAAGAAAGATCAGCACTGGCATCTCCTGATAATTAGAACATCAGCACAGAAGTCTCCAAGATAACAACTACTACAACAAAGACCATTCCTATCAAAGGAGAAGCCCAGTCAAAAAGAAATCAAGTTTCCTTTAGTAGAGCCCAAACTCAGGTTACTGATTACTGCTTTAGAAACAAAGTTATAAAAACACATTAGCAGTACTTGTCCGGGCTATCAGTGTTTGTCTGAGTGATTAGCTGTGCTCTCTCCACTAATTGCAGAGCCCATTGCCAGGGGCTGCCCTGTTACTGGATCTGAAGCAATGCCTCATTTCAAAGGATCAACACCTGCCCTTACTTTAGCTCCTTTATCATTAGCCATTGAATCGATAACCAACCAATAACCACAGACTCACAGAATCAGAGAATGTCAGGGACTGGAAGGGACCTCGAAAGATCATCCAGTCCAATCCCCCTGCCAGAGCAGGAACCTAAATGAACCAATCAATAACCACAGAATACAAACAAATCCTCAAAGTAGATCCTGGTAATCTAGAACGTTCTCCTCCTGTCACTGCATTGGAATATCACTGTAAAACAGTTTCATTTTACTTTTCAACATTTTTATTACTCTGCTGAGGTAATTTGCTAGTTTTAGGTCAGTAAAAATAAGAAATGCCCAATTTGCTTTCATGACAAGGATGTCTCATTTCTACTGACACCAGGCCTCTAAAGAACACGTAGAAAGAAGGCTTTCTTTTACAAGTCTCTGTTTCCATGGTACTAATTACTTCCAGCACAAACAACTCATTTAGCTTTTTTCAGTGCTCCATTAATCACAAAATTTAAACCCAATATGCTTCTGTGTTCTAATGCTTCCCTGCTAGGCCTGATTGGTCAAGACAGGGAGGTGGTTTTTGAGCTGCTGCAGTGACCCCCTGTGCTCCCCACAGAAACCACTGCTTCGCCCTGC